>NW_023396781.1:1753355-2008355 GCF_011125445.2 Fundulus heteroclitus | reverse complement strand
GAGGAAGCAAGCGGTAACATTGATGCTGCTATTTCTTCAGTGTTCTCCAGTCGACTGAATATTAATTATTTAAAGAACACCAGAGAACGGATTTGGAGGCTTTTGTTAAAGTGAATGATTTTTTCACCCTTCTCCCGACCGGGTTTGGCAAGAGCTTGTGGCACGTCAGTAAAGATGACGGACAAGTGGTTTATCCAATCAGATACAAGGATTTTTGATAAAGCCCCTCCTTCTGAAATACATCTCCATTGGATCCATCTGAGGAACGAAATCCATCAGATGAGTCAGGTTAGCAATTACTTCAACATACCGAGAACAAATATGAGGATGATCACGTCTGTTTAAGCTCGATTATTTAACGCTCAATGCAGCACGTTCTCAACAAGTTAACGCCTCTATGGTTATTTTCAGATGTCCAACCTACAACAATACCATTTGCTTTGATTGTCGCAGATCACTTAAAAATCCACCTTCCCGAGTCAATCACTGACAACACATGGCTGCTTTATACTTGGAAAACACATTTTTGTTCCTAGATATAGGCCTACCCCATGAATGGATCAGAAACAGGTCCCAATTGTAATAAAAAAATACAACTGAATAAAGTTACACTCAAAAATATTCTAAACTCTGGCAAATCTAGATTTTAAAGAGATTTTCCTTCAATCAAGAAGTAGGAAGGAAGAGAGGCAAGTAGCCTTCAAAATATAATCAGCATGTATAAAAACACAAGATAGAGACAGAGACAGAAAAATGGAGAAACTAACTATACAGCATCCAGCAGGTCTGAAAGGTGCAGTGCTCACATTGAATGTAGCAACCAGATTAGATATTGATCACTGAATTCTGCATCTTTTACGTAAACAGAAAAAGGAAGTAGCATTCCACTTTTTCCCTTTTTAACCAATTTCATTAAATGACTTTGTCTACACTGCATTTGAAGTTAACATGCTAGTTTTTAGACCCAATTAGACTACAGAATTCAAGGGCATGAAACATTAAGGCCGTGGGCCAGAATCTGTAGGATGACTTTTCGTATGAACTGTCAGGGGGCAACTTTCTTCCACTTGGACAAGTTGCTACACATAGCAGTGATCTCAAAACACCAATGTTCTCACGTTTTAACTTGCACATTAATAAGTTGTAGCCGATTAAAAAATCTAAACTGTGGCGCTCCGGTCCAAGAGGTCACGTGATTCGATTTTTGCTGCTCAGCCAATCAGATCTGTATTGTCAGCTGAGCGCGTTCAACCAGTTCATCATGGCTGCGCCCGTAAAGGGTTGTAAACATTTGTTTCCAGACAAAGAAAGCCCAATAATAGCATTTTCTGGCGCTAGTTGGCAAAGATCTTTATGGCAAATAAAAATAAATAGCCCAGACCATCCATCCTTCATTTTCTAACACGCTTATCCCTGCTGGGTTCATGAGGGGTGCCGGTGTCTATCTCCAGCTGTCAATGGGTGAGAGGCGGGGTACAACCTGGACAGGTCGCCAGTCCATCACAGGGCAGAAATAGTCCAGACTTTTGCCCATTTTACTGTGATATCACCAAGACCTGCTGCGCTAGGATAGCACAGCCAAACGACTTATCCCCTGGTTGAACGCGCACAGCTGACAATACAGCGATCTGATTGGCTGAGCAGCAAAAATCGAATCACGTGACCTCTTGGACCGGAGCGCAACAGTTTAGATTTTTTATTAGCAATAACTTATTAATGTGCAAGTTAAAACGTGGGAACATTGGTGTTTTGAGATCACTGCTATGTGTAGCAACTTATCCCGGTGGAAGAAAGTTGCCCCCTGACAGTTCATACGAAAAGTCACCCTACAGATTCTGGCCCACGGCCTAATTCAATATATAATCTCAAGAGGAATCTACGATTATTGAGGGCGCCCTGGCCTGTCATTTATACATTTAAGAGTCTCTGCTACAAACTCATATCAGAGGATGCTTAGAGTAACATTTTTAACCTGACTAAAGTTTTGTTACTGGTTAGAGTAAAACTTCAATAGTTAGGATGTCTTGCTGTTAAAAAATAATTGCAGGCTTGTGGTCAGATAAAAATAACCAAGCTAACCAAATAATTTGAATCAAGTTAAAATCATCATATTTCAAACATTGAAAAGTAAAAAGAAAACAAAAGACAAGGCATTATTTTAAGAGCTGCTCAAGCAGGATTGACCTCCATCAGATGGAAGATCAAATTTAGAATATAAACAAATTGTTGTAAACACTACACCGCGTCCATTAGCGGCCCTAATTAAACAGAGTTTCTGTGTGTCGCTTTAACAAGTCTTTAAGACATTCAGTAGGTGCAGAAATCCAAAAGGTGAAGGGCCCGGTTGGTGATCGCAGCAGAAAGGTGTTAACGGGCGGTTTAGTCTGCGGCCAGCATGCGATCTGGAGTCAGCTTCAGGGTTACTGCTGAGTTAGGGCAGAGACGGCTACCCATCATCATCATCATCATCATCAGCAGCAGCAGCAGCATTATTGTTGTTTAGTCGGTGCTTTACAGTCCGCCGTACTGTGACTGGTGCATCACAGTCACATTGGTGGTTTCTACTGACTCGCCGGTGAGTTGAGAAGTTATGCGACTGATGTGCCGCAGATAGCTTAGCGGCTAGCGCGGCGTCCCTCCCACTGTCCTGGGCTAAGAGCGCCTCAGACAGCCCGCCGCCTCCATCCGGCTGAAACTGGGCGACCAGCAGGTCCACCGTGGAGCCCTGCTCCTACCGACAAGCCGCCTGTGGCAGGCAGAAGTTTAGAGGACTGGCCGGCTAAGTGGCGCCGAGCAAAGTCCTCCAGCTAGCAGCTAGCTGCTAGCTGCGGGATGAGGCGTAAGGTTGACTCCGCAGAGATAAACAGGGAGCGACATTCACCCAACACTGACGGTAATGACTACAAAGTTATTCCCGAGCCGAGATGCTGAGAGTGCTTTGTTTGACACACCCAGAACAGACTAGAAGACCCCCGGCTGTCAAACCCCCCAGCAGGCCACATCTCCAGCGGCTAGGAGCAGCTAGCACACCAGGGTGCTGTTCCCTTCAGAGGCTCTTGGCAAAATCTACTTGGCTTGTCAAAACTGAAAGTGTTGTTGTCACGGCATGACAGAGAACCCCGGCACTTACCGTGCAGCGCCGAAGCCTGAAGAATAGCCCCAGACGTGCCGTCTATGACTTTAATGCTGCCCCGGCTGGTAACGGCTAAGATAGCGTTGAGGGCCGGGTGGTAGGAAAGACTTCGCAGGCCCTCCTCATCGCAGCGCAGGCAACCGTCTCTCACTACAATCCAGTCTGAGGAGGTGGACGAGCCCGAGCCCGGCGAGGCCGCGGCCGCCATCTTTCCTATTTTTTCCCCTTCCTCCTCTTCTTGGTTGGTTAGAACCTGACGATAAGCTTAAATCAAATTCATTTAAGGGACAGATTCCGAATTATCACTCCCCAGCCTTCTGCGGCTTCTTCTCCGCCCGTCACCGCCGCAGTGGCTATTCACCATCAGCGCTGAGGAACTCCAGGCTAGGCTCTGTCACTTACACCATAGGAACACGGAGCTAGCGTACCGCTTCAAGACATCTCGCGAGAACACCAACGGTAAAACAGAACCGACAGAGAACAGCTGATGAAGAAAATAATAGGTTTGCGTTTTTTGTAAAATGTTGTTAGGGCACACGTACACTTCCAGTCAAAATGTTGGACTCACCGTCACATTAAATGGTTTGTCTTTATTTTTATGACTGTCCGAGAATTACTTCAAGACAGTTTTAGATGACTAACCTCACCTGAAATTGAGAGAAATTTCGCATCTGGTTGCATAAGAAATCGAGTTCGTTAAGAGAAGTGACCAAAGCAGTAATTAAAAAAAAAGAAGCTATTCAGAAAAAGCTAAAATATTCAAGATGTTTTAAGTTATTTCACAATTTTGTTTAATTCTATATACTTTTGAGTCATAGTTTTGATGTATTCACTATGTATTAGAAAGTCATAAAATTAACGAAAGCCATTGAATGACAAATGTGAGTCCAAACCTTGGACTGGTAGAGGAAATCAATGACTATTTTCTCGCAAAATACTACTTCTTTTTAAGAAGGACCTACAGTGACACTGGTGTTACCGCCCCTTTGTCCATGGAGGAAAGTTTGACATTTACTTTTGACTGATGAAGTCTAAAAGTGACATCGTAATATTCCAAATGTCTGGGTGCACCTGTGCAATAAATGTGATCACTAAGCTAGTTTTTAGAAACATTGTTTTCTCTTGACAAAGATACATTTCCACCCCTTAAGCAATTCTAATCCTCAGATATGTCCTACAACACATATGACCTAATTTGACTGCATCTCTAAAACATTTTTATGTATCTGGGGTGTCATGGGAGTACAGAAAATAATGGATCTTGATGTAGATGGAGTGTTGCTTTCTGTTGACCAGCTGACTCTGAAATATGGTATTTCAAGAAAATATGTTTTTAAATATTTACACCTCAAAAGCTTCATGTCCTCAAAATGTGAACGACATATGTGTAAGCCACCATTATCAAAACAGTAGGAAATAATAATCTCAAAGTTATACAGTAGAAGACTTGTATCTAAATACTGTAACATGTTGGCTGATGCTAGTGGTCTGTCTACAGCAGAGAAACTAAATGATTGAAGAAAGGACCTTTAAGAGGACATAGATTAAACAAAGCTTGTCAAAAGGCCCAAAAACAAACTATTAGTACAAGAAATCAAATACTTCAGTACAAAAGTAAATAATGCTTTAGTGAGAAAGGTACTCTGATCCATTGCCTGTGGAGTGTTGGGGAGTAACGGATTACATGTAACGACGTTACGTAATTTAATTACAAAAAAAGAGTAACTGTAATTCGTTACAGTTACAGTGAGAAAATATGTAATTCTGTTACAGTTACTTCCGAAAATATTAAGAATTACAAATTTAGTTACATTTTTTTCAAAATATAAAGAAAAACCTTTGCGAAATATGTAATGATATTTTTATTGCTTCGCGCCCTGTATCGCCGTGTCCCGCTACGGCTCCTTGTCTCTATCACTCTGATGATCCATCCTGTGCTGGTGGAGCCTTCTGAAAGAACAGCAAGCGAGCGGACGTTTCACGGTTTTATTTCAGCTCAAGCAGCACATCAAAAATGACAGCCTTCAAGCTTGTTGACAGCCACCTCTTGTTATTCACACACAACAATAAACCGTGAGAGCCGACGTGTGTTGTGAAACTGCAAAACTTTGTCTTAAGCGGAAAATCAAACGCGCGTCCACAGACAGCTCAGCGTTCACAGTGTTGCGTTCGTGAGCGTCGGAAAGCTATGGTGCATTCAGGAGCATGGGACATTTCCGTTTTACAACGAAAAAGGCAGAAAACGGAACAGAACTTAACTCATACAATAATGTATTTATCCAGAAACAGTGTGGGCTTTCTTACAATACTGAATGCTCTATAATTGTATTTCTGTTATTTTTAATTATGCACGTCTGCTAGCTTTTTATTCTAAAAAAATCTATAATATTACAGCAGCAAATTATCAAAGTTTTTCAAAGCCTGTTTAAAAGCTCCAAATTGGGCTTCAGATCATACAGCAACAATTGTGCTGTCATTGTTTTACAGGGCAGAATTTGCATTTGCTGACTCTTGTCCTTAAACTACTGATTGGATATACAGGAAATTCCGCTTTTTTAAGGTTCACATTCAGTTCTCAAAAATTAAATGTTGATCATGGGTCAATACTCATTAAAACAAAGTAATCAAAAAGTAATCAAAAGTAATTAGTTACATTACTTTTTAAAAGTAATCGAAAAAGTTACACTACAATTGCATTTTAAACAAAGTAACTTGTAACTGTAACGGATTACATTTTTAAAGTAACTTACCCAACACTGCCTGTGGGAATGCCCCAAGATTAAAGGCATACTATGCAACATTTTTCAGTTAATTAATGTGTTCCATACCGTTTTGGATGATTAAATGAGTCATTTCAGGTCGAACAAAGGTTTTCTCGGCCGCCCTGGGGGTCTGTGGGGGAAATACCGTACTTGCAAGAGCTCACGGCCCGCACACACAGAAGTCTCGCTTTACGGGGAGAACTGTGTTTTTGCCCTGCCATTCACTATATGCACGCGCGAAAGCAACAACAAAGAACCGCGTGTTAACGTCAAATAAACATGCAAGCATATCGAGTTTTATTATTATTATTATTTATTTATTTATTTATTTTTTTTATTTATTTATTTTATTTATTTTTTTATGTTGACGAGACGCTACCGGCTACGGCTTGGCGAGGTGGTGGCGGTAGCGTCTCGCCAACATAAAAAAAAAAAAAATAATAATAATAATAAAAAAACTGGCGAGGCCGCAGCCGCCGCGGCTTGGCGCCGCCTCGCCAAGATAGCGCTGCGGGAAGCTTGATGTTCATACCTTCTCTGTGTTAGTCATTGTTTGTACTGCCGTTTTTTCCACTTTTCGTTGCGTTCTCCTGTCTGCTAATCTCAAAACAACCACGCCTGACTTGATGGAGAAACAAGAACAGCTGAGCATCTTTATGACAGTGCACTTTTACTTTCGCCCTCTGGGGGGAGCCTCGCTGGAAAATCAACCCCGGTTGCATAGTATACCTTTAAAATCGTCTGGAAAGAAGTTAGAATACTTAATGTTACAAATACCTTAATGCCATACTCTGTGTCCTAGGAACATACCCACAAGATTTTCTAAAATCATCAAAAACACTCAAACTATTGGACTTTGGAGTTATGCAGGCCTGCAGAGTGGTGGCTCTGTGTTGGAGGGGTATGAATGCACCAATATACACCAAAAATCTGGATTAGAGAACTGGCTAATTGTATTGGGTTGGAAAGACATACGCATATCACTAAAAGCAAACCAAAATACGTTTTACTCCTTGGGATCCATATAGAAGCATTATAGAGAATAAAGGAGATTTACATTTTGTTTAAGTTTTATATAAACAAAAAAGTAAAAATGTGAAAGCTATATTATACAGAGTTTTATATTCATTCATATGTTGATGTTGCAGCCTTACAATTGTGATTCAGACAACGTTACATGTAGCAGTTAGGGCTGAATCTTTTCATATCATTCAGCATCAGAGTATCCAGCACATCTCTGTCCGGTTCCTCAGCAGCCTGTGGGATACACAGCATGTATTACATGATATCCCAGCGCTTTAACACGTTTCACGTACGACTTAGTGCATAGCACTATATAGCGAACTAACATTAACTTACCCAATACACCTCGGAGGGAGCTATGTATATGCCATGTATTGAAGAGCGTCGTCTTCAATACATGGCATCAGCCTTATCTTGGTCTTCATCTCCTCCGCTCTCTCAGTTCTTTCTCTTCTCCATCAGCTCCTTATCTCCGCTTGTCAACCCACTATGATAAAGAATATATACACCAAGCAGCTCACTTAGCTACGCCATGCTATGGTTTGTCATTGTGTCGCATAAACGTTTCATCACATCGCTTTTCCACATTTGTGGCGCATTCAGTTGTAATAGCAAAACACCCGAAGGGAACTGAACCAAACTTGACCCCTAGCGAACCGCTCAGAGTTGGTACTACTAGAAAAGCAGCATCTGTTGTTGTACAACAGTCTGATTAAGAGGATGCTCAGGTTTGTCCACAATGTTCTTCATTTCAGAAGCTTCTCCAGAGGTAAAGCCTGGGGAAAGTGAAATCTCCCAAGTGGAAACATTTGTTATTTATTAGTCCTGCTTGAATGGATTTAAAACCGTCTTTAAACTCATGTTATGATTACATTACCCATTATCAGTCATTTTTAGACACGTTTTCCTTTGGGCAGCTCACCGCATCCTGCAATTTAATAATCTATCAATATTCAGAGACATCGTAACCATTTCATACACATAACATTTGATTCATTGATAGTACACACAAATCCAATAATAATTTTGAGCCACTGATTATGCATCTAATTGAATCTTTTCAGAGGGAAGGAAAAATTAACCATGCATGGCCTTCTACTCTAAGGCATTCAGAGAGAGAGTGATTATATTTTATTACATTTCTCTGATGTTAGGCTCCAATCTTCGTGGAAGCACAATGTCCAGTGATTTATATTTGCACAACAAAGGTTGTCTCACTAAAGTAATCGGTGTTTTGTTCGAAATGAAAATTGGTATTTTTATTTCGTTATTCTTTGCCTATCGAACATGTTGGAGAAGTTGTTCACTTTCTGAGAACCCAACTACTCATCATCCATGTTTACAACTGGGCACTGATTCTCCCTCATAGCATTCCCTGGGGAGCCCCAGTAGCCACATTTGGTGAGTTAAATGGACTTCTGTATGCATCTGGTGTGTGGATCTGGTCGGACCAACTCTTCATGGTGTCCAAGTTCATTACATCTCTAGCATACCCCAAACAGTTTATGGTCACTGCTAGGATTCATATTAGTCCATGTGGAACTTCCTTATCGTCTTTCCTGTGTTCCTAATGGCCCTGAATTCCCCAGCTGCAGATACACATTCATTATTGGTTGTAGTGACTGTGTTGGAAGTGTCTGCGATAAGTGCATTATGTTTGAGGGATCTACTGATTCCTCGGTTACCATAGCAGTGCTGGGTTTTGGGTCTCTCTGTTCCCCCTGAAGTTCATCAAATCATCACCTTGTTATCAAGCAACAACTTAATGTGTTCATAGAACATAATGTTAAATTGGCAATCATCACCATCATCACGTTATTAAAGAGACAAATAGGTCCATATTAACAACCAAAATAAGAAATAAAAAAGCAATAAATAAAAAATACAAATACTAATAAAATCTGTTAATATAGTCACAACGTTTTTAGAATATGGTGAAACACTTCACATCAGCACCATCAAACACATCGTCAAACGTTTCCCCGAAACAGATTCCCCAAATTAACCCTCTGACATAACCAATCCCCCAAAAAGAAAATTTATAAGTGTTAAAAGTAATTCACCTACATTTTGAACTGTTTTGGCTGAGAAACAACGTGTGGTGTAGCTATCCTCTGGTGCTCAACAGTCCTGCAGCCAACCCTAACCCTATGCATTACCAAGGAAAGGTGCCTCCCTGCCTTGATTAGGCGGGTGTTTTCTACCTGTGGGTGTCTCATACAAACAAGGACACAATGGAGAACACGACACACAGTTTGGCTTTTTTTTTTTTTTAATAACAACAACAACAAAAAAACAACAGAAAAACCAAAGGTCTGTTTTGAGGAAAGCCACTTTTTTTTTTTAAATAGAAGTGAACTGAAAACCTTTGGCTGACTGCCTAGTGAGGTACTTGCTTGAGCCAATGGGGCGACCAGATGAGAAGTTGATTTCTGGAGTTCCAGGTGAGCCAGCTGTACCATTGTTGTCTCATGCCTGCCCAAGCCAGTCCCAATAGCCATTGTTTACCATTCATGGTCATACACTGTTAATTAGAAAGGTTAAGGCTATTGCCATATTTTTTCAGATGCCACTAGTTTGTAGCAGTCTGGGATAAAGAGTACTAGTTAAAGCACCCAACCATGCTGTTTATGAGACAAGCCAGAGTAGAGTACTTGAATTCAGTTCAGGAAAAGCTATGGACACATGGCTACCAGGTTAGCTGCATCGTGCTGTCCTCTTGCTTCAAACAGATGGTTGTGTATTTCAGAAAAGCCAAACTGTGTATCGTCTCCTTAGTTCTGTCCTTGTTTGTATAAGACACCCACAGTTGGAAAACATCCGCCTATTCAAGGCAGGCGCACCTTTCCATGGTGGTGCATTTGCTGCTGCAGGACACTTGAGGACCAGACAGAAGACGGCTAAACCACACATTTTCAGCCAAAACAAGTATGTAGAGCATTGCCCCATTGCTCTTCACAAGCATGTTCATAAAAAAGCAACTCAATCAATAAAACCATTATATCTTGGTAACAAACTCGTAGAACAGCTTTTTAAGTAAGCTTAATTCTAACTGGCATGGATAATTAGATTTGTAATCACCATTTTTATCAAAACAACACATCTTTTTAAAATATTTATTCTAAATATGTAAATAGCCTACATACATATTCACATGTCTATTAAGAGTATTTTGTATTGTATTTTCCAAAAGTCTTGATAGCTAAGTGGATATAAAAGCAAACTGTGGATGGTAAACTGCAAAGGGGGAATCTGCAAAGACTGAAATGTATTCTAACCAGAGCCAAACACCATAGGGAAGTGTTGATTTATTTTGTGCCCCACCTAATTTTATATATTTATATTCAAATGGACTGTACGTTGAGTGCAAAGCAGAACCAAAAGATCTTGTGCTTATCCAGTAAAAGCGACTCTTTCTAACGAAGTTCATCCTCCAGTTCAGAGGCAAAGGAATTGTCCAGTACCAAACTCAATGAAATTGGCAGACATGTCGTGGGATTGCCAAAAGTATAGGGTCACGCGTCCAAATCACCAGATGTAGGTGTTCCTCGGACCTTCAGAGGCCAACACCTAGACCTGCAGCCTGCTTCTACAAACATTTGTGAATGAATGGGTTGTTTAAAGAGCTTGGTGAATCCCAGTGTGGTAATGTGATAGGAGGGCACCTGTACGATAATTTCACTTGTGAAATTTCCTGGCAGCTAAATAGTCCACAGACAAATGTAATCATATTATATAACAGTGAAGTGTTTAGGACTGGCAGCTGCTCAAGTAGAAAGTTGCAGGCCACATACAATCTCAGAGCAGTCTCAGCTGGTGCTGAGTCGCACAGTGAACAGAAGTTCCCAACTTTCCGCAGTCCACAGCTAGACCTTCAAACACCATGTGGCGTTCAGATCAGCTCAAGAACAATGAATATTGCTTCTTACAGTAGAATGGCTTTTCATAACCATATAGCTGCCATCCACACCACCACGAAACTGTAGAGCAGTGGAGAAATGTTCTCTGCAGTGTGGAGTCATGCCTTTGGTAATCAGAGAAGTCTGTGTCTGCCAGTTGCTAACTGTTGCCTGTAAAGTTTGCTACAGAGGGGGTTATGATGCGGGGCTGTTTTTTTGTAGTTTGACTCAGTCCCTTAATGCTGCAGCATACCAATACGTTGCTCATCAGCAGGCATGGACTGGTAATCGGGCGTACCGGGCATTTTCCCAGTGGGCCGACGTGCTGTTTGGGCCGGCAGACCCGACATGTATATTAATAATATGTATTATTATTATTATTATTATTATTTTATATATCTGCCTCGTTATATTTGCATAATGCATGAAGAAAAATAAAATCAGCAGCGCAAGAGTCTGTTCCGATCATCCGGCCTTTACCACAGACTACTGCAGCCCATTGGTTATCATCCCTGACAGTCTAAAGGGCTAGGCCAATCATGCGAAATGTGTCAAACTGACTGACATGTTCCCAACAGCAGGCCCTTCATCTGCTCCGGTGTCTGATGTAAAATATGGTGGTGGTGATGGTGGTGGTGGTTGTAGTCAGTGACGTGCGGTAGGGTTCATAGCTGGTGAGGCACTGACGTCATCAGTCAGATTTACAAATATATACACTCTACAGAGTAGACTCGTTGCAAAGTGCTGAAGGAGACTGATTGAGCCAAATAAATTCACCAAGATACATGGAAAAATATTGATTCTTTGATGAAAAAAAATTGTCATTTGATTGGTAACAGTTTATGAGTTATGATGGATTTCTGTATTTGTAACACATTCTAAAACTATAACCCACATTACGCACATTTTATCACAAAAACAAAACATGAATAAGTATCGCTGTCTTACCTCTACTTATAATTTAAGTCCCTGTGGCGCTCTTTCTGAACAAAAATATCATCATTTTCTGGTAAAAGTTCTCTTATCTTCTTCGGTTTTTAAAAGTCTCTCAGTCTCAGTGGAGCTCACTGCCAGGGAGGAAAGCCTTCCTTCATCAGTCCTGTTCCAGCTGGATGTTTAGAGTCTTTTTAGTGCTTTACTTGTTTAGCAAAATTCGCTAATAAAACATTAATAACTTGTTTTGACTCTACTATTTGGGCGGTGCCCCTTGAGCGCCCCCTGCCTAGCGGCCAAGGAACTGCCGGCCTCACCTACAACCAGTTCTTTGCTGTTTATGATCGCTCAGCAGCACAAAAACATGTTATCTGCACACAGTTTGATGACCAAAACACAATTCGTAACCCACATATATTAAATTGTGGAAAATCAGTTCATAACTGTTTGAACAATTGAATTTATGATCTAGAGACAGGAAGATGCATTGACAGAATGGAAGTCAGCGCAGTTAACATGGGATTGCGCAATCACAGGGGAGGCCAAGCTCGCTGCGGCCTCACCGGCTTCTCTATGAAGCGCCACCAAGGATTTACATGGAAAATAGCGAAAAGTCTGCGATTTTAAAGAAAATATGATCAAAAATTAGGAAATTAGATAAATAAAATACTTATTACAAATGACTGAGTAAATCAAAATTTATATTATGTTATTATATATTTTCTTTCTTTCCATGATGACAAGTGAGGCCTTTCTCTGGTTCATTTTGTCATTGACATCCTTTTTTACACAGTGAGTGCACATTAGTCCAATGTTACCCTACAGTATCTGGAAGACTGAATAGATCTGATGAGCAACTAACAATAACTTCTTATGATGATGTAACGTGATAATATGTGTGATTGACCGTGACACCTCTCTTTCTCTCTCTCTATATATATATATATATATGTGTGTGTGTGTGTGTGTATGTGTTATGAATATAAGGATCAATTTGTTAAATCTAAACATTGTGGTCTTCATTTTTTCATAAAACCGTGTCACATGTGAACCTTTAGGAACAGACTTTTCGGGTGAGTATTAAAGAGGTAAAATTAATAATATGGGGAAAAAAAGTCCTAGGTCAATAAAGTAAATATAAACAAACAAAAGTGATAATGTTATGATAAAAACACATGAGAATTAAGGGGGAACATTTCCAGAATAATCACAGTTTGCAGAATTATTTCACTCCTGGAGTAATAGGGCCAGGTTAGATTATTTTAAATATTTTTATACTTTAGGAGAATAAATTCAGGAGAATGAAGCTAAAGGGATACGAAAATAAACTTGTAATATTACAAAAAAATACTACGAATACAAAGTATATTCAGAGATTAAAGTCCCTCTGATGCTGTTTAAGTGACTGAGTAACTGCAGATTTGCCACATTTAAGATGGCGGACGCTCTGACGCATCGCAGCATAGGCAGAACCCGCCCAATGACGCGTCTACTCTTATATTATGTCTATGCTCTCAACCATAGACATAATATAAGAGTAGACGCGTTTTATATATATATATATATATATATATATATATATATATATATATATATATATATATATATAATGTGTGTGTGTGTGTGTATTTATTGCAGCACAAGAATGAGGCATCTTCTCTGATCCACGTTCACAATAACAGAACTCAACTTTTTTCTGCCACATACAATATGGCGGTGACGTTGACGTGCGAACCTGCGCCCTATGACGCGTCTACGTATATATGTCTGTGCTCTCAACGCTATTGATCAAATTTTTTTAACTGGAAGCAAAGGACTGGGGTACAGTGGCCGACAGGTGCAAACGCCCTGCAACTTCAGAAAACACGTGCAAATAGGCAAAAGACGAGCAAATTAAGAAACCAACTTCATCAATTTGACAGCACCTGTGCGGCATTCAGCAAACGCGCTGCATATAAATAAACGCGATTCAAAAAGAAAACCAACTCCACAACGGAAGTGCTCCAGGCCTCTAGGGGGAGCACTAAGTGTAACAGCTGATTTTAGACCCCACCCACTGAGCTGTATTATATAGCTCAGTGACCCCACCGAACTTGTGCGTTCTTCAGACTGACCGCTTGCCCAGAATGCACCGCGGCCGCAGCTTGATTTGAGACAGCGCAAACAGAGCTCACAGCGGTAAGTTAAAAATTCCCTTTCTGTTGCTGTTATTGTTCAAAAGTACGTTTTAAGATCGTTTGAGGCGAGAACATTATACTTTTAAGCTTCCCTATGTGGCCCGTTTACAGAGTTAGTGCATCATTTTTTTTCCAATATATTTATTGATTTTTTGCATTGCATAACAATTCAAAATAGAACATTAACACATACCCCCACCCCCACATACACACAGACCTAGGCTAAACCTGCAAATTCCACCTTTGTACAACTTAGCTTAAGGAATATATACATTTGAAATCAAGTACTCAAATGTAAAAAGGATCTCGCTTAAAAATTATAATGAAAAACAAATAAATAAAACATTTAAAAAAAATACAAAACTTAGGATAAATAAACATTATAAACATTATATCTCAGACTCTATAATGCTCATATATGGTTCCCAGAGATTATAAAACTCTTTCTGTTTTCCCTTAGCAATATACGTTAGTCTTTCCAGTCCAAGGCACTTGGAAAGCTCCTTTTCCCAATGTTTCATTGAAGGAGCCTCTACACTTCTCCAATTAAGTGCAATCACCCTCCTGGCTTGTAGAAGTCCAAAGTCCACCAATCTAGTCTTTCTGTGCATTTGTATAAAGTTCAATGGATAGATCCCAAGTACACACAGTTTAGCATTCAGTGATATGTTAAGATGAAAGGTCTCTGACAGAGAATTTATAACATCTTTCCAAAACTTCTGAATCAATGGACATTCCCACAAACAACGAAAAAGAGTTCCCTTGTTATCTTTACATTTACTACAAGTGTCTGGAATGTTGCCAGACATATGATGAAGTTTGACAGGGGTCATATATGTTCTCATTAACCATTTATATTGGAGGAGTTTAGACCTTGTATTTATTGTCTGTACTTGTGCCTTTAAACAGGCCGCCTTCCAATCCACTTCAGTTATGTCTTCTTGTATGTCATCTTTCCAGGCATTTAACCTGTCCACTACAGATTCTTTAGAAGTAGATATAAGCAAGTTATAATAGATAGAAAGTAGGTGTTTCCTTTCCATACGCCCAAGGGAGACTTCTTCTATTTTTGATAATGGTGGGACGTGTGTAAACGGTTTGTATCTGGATGAGATGAAATGTTTTAACTGCAGATATTTATAGAAATGCTTTGAAGGGATTTGATATTTTTCACATAATTGTCTGAAGGTTAGCAACACTCCGTCCATGTATAAATCTATCATTCTCTGTATACCTTTTGCATGCCATAATTTAAACCCCCCATCTTTTTTACCAGGAGTGAACTGTTCATTACCCCAGATTGGGGTGAATTGAGAGATTACTGGAGAGTCCCCCATTTGTTTGTGTGCAGCATGCCACACTAAAATTGTGTTTTTCAGGAAGGGATTTTTTGTTTGTTTTTTAAGTCTTTTTTCATCTAAGGAATATATATAGCTATGTAAGGACAGTGGAACGGATTCTCTTTCAATGCTTACCCAAGATGGAGGTGATGCACTAAAATAATGTGTAGCTGATGTTAACTGGGCAGCCATATAGTACCACCTAAGATTTGGAAGCTGGAGTCCCCCCCTCTCATATGGTTGATATAACAGTTTTAGGCGAAGTCTCGCTTTCCTGTTGTTCCAGATAAACTGATTAAACAATTTAGCTAAATTATCATAATACAGTGTTGGTAATGGTAGAGGAAGTGTTTGGAAAAGGTACAGAAATTTAGGTAAAATTGACATTTTTATGATATTAATTCGCCCCATCATAGATATAGGCAAACCAGACCATCGGTTTAATAATTGAGTTACCTGATTTATCAAGGGGTCGTAGTTTGATGGGATTATTTTATTGAGATCAGGAGTAATTTTAACGCCCAGATATTTGAAACCTTCACTAGTTGTTGTAAAAGGTGTTGTTACTGTGGGGTTCTTCCTCTCTTCCTCATTAAGAAACATTAAAACAGATTTAGAATTATTAATTTCATAACCAGAAAATTTTCCAAAGTCTTCCAATAATCTTGTCAGGTTTTGGAGGCTCTTGTTTAAATCTGTCAAAAAAAATATAATGTCATCTGCAAATAAAGAAATAAGGTGTTCTCTTCCTCCAATTTCTATGCCTGATATACCTTCATGTGTTCTTGCCGCTACAGCCAGAGGTTCTATTGCTAATGTAAAAAGTAGTGGTGATAAAGGGCATCCCTGTCTGGTCGATCGCTGTAGGTTAAATGGTTTTGAAACATTGTCATTAGTTAGAATTTGTGCTGTAGGATTTGTATATAGTAGTCGAATCCATTGGAGAAATGACTCACCCAACCCATATCTTGGAAGTAATTCTAGGAGATAGTTCCATTCTATTCTATCAAATGCTTGGCGTGCATCCAGTGATAACATTGCAGTGTCTTTAGTGTTATGTTTTTCATATAATATATTCAGGACCCGCCTGATATTGTGATATCCCTGTCTATTTCTGACAAAACCTTGTTGATCATTAGTTATTAATTTAGGTAAATATTTGTCTAGTCTCTTGGCAAGAGCCTTACATAATATCTTAGTGTCACATTCCATGAGACTTATTCCCCTGTAGGAGGAACATTCAGTTGGGGGTTTGTTAGGTTTTAATATAAGAGTTACAGTAGCTATTCTCAATGAGTCTGGCAACATTCCCAATTCATATGATTCATTATACATGTCTAGAAGGGGCTGAACCAATTTACTTTTAAATTCTTTATAAAATTCTATTGGCAACCCATCTGGCCCAGGTGCTTTACCACTATTCATGTCACCTAAATCCTCTAAAAGTTCCTCTATTGTTAGTGGGCTATCCAGCATTGTTTTTTCCTCCTCTGGCAATGTCTGCAATTGTAATTGGTCAAGAAAAGTGTTCTGGGCTTCTTCATTTCCATTATATTCTGATTTGTAGAGAAGCCTGTAAAATTCTCTAAAGTTATCATTTATCTCTGTGGGGTCAATTGTTAAGTTGCCTTTTTTTGTCTTGATACTATGAATAGTTCTGTCAGCCTGTATTTTCTTGAGTCGCCAGGCCAGTAATTTACCAGCTTTTTCTCCTTGATCATAATATGCTTGTTTAGTCCACATTAAATTCCTAGCTACTCTTTCAGCTGTCAGTTTATCAAATTTAGCTCTCATGGCATTTAGGCTTTGTAATTTTTTAGGATCTTTGTCATGATAGAATTCACTCTCTATTTTTTTAATTTGTTTTTCTAATGACTGTATTTCTTGTCTGTATTGTTTATTTTTGTTACTAGAGTAGCTTATAATTTCTCCCCTTATGTAGGCCTTGAAAGCTTCCCATCTAACACTAGCTGTAGTTTCATCCCCATTTAATTCAAAATACATGTGTATAGAATTTTCCATAAATTTGACAAAGTCTGGGTCCTTCAACAAAAATGATTGTAGTCTCCATCTTTTTGGACAATACCCAATCTTTCCCAAACGGACTTCCATTGACACTGCTGCATGATCACTAATTACAATGCTATTATACCAGCATTTTTTAACCTGAGGTTGTAACTCTATAGATATTAAAAAATAATCAATTCGTGAGTGAGTTTTATACGAACTAGAGTAACATGAATATTCACGATTGTTAGGATTACTAACCCTCCAGATGTCACATAATCTCAGGTCTTGTATTTAATTATGTAATATATTTCTGGTTCTTGAATGAGTGCTGTCAGTTTGAGTAGATCTATCTAAAACTGGGTCTAGGGTACAGTTAAAGTCTCCTCCTATGATGTATAGGCCCTCCAGAGCAGACACAGTTAAGAATAGATTTTCAAAAAAGGACGGGTAATCATCATTGGGACCATATATATTAATAAGGTTTAGTTTTTGTGACATAATACTGACTTGTACTATAATGTATCTCCCATTTGGATCTCTGATGAGTTTTGTTGTCTGAAATGGTATCGATTTGTGTATAAGAGTAATAACCCCTCTAGCCTGACTACTGAGTGAAGCATGAAATACCTGACCAGGCCATCTTTTGGCTAACCTTTGCATATCTGTTGCGGTCAGATGTGATTCTTGTATGAAAACAATCTTAGATTTTAGGTCTTTTATCCTGTTTAATACTTGTTTTAATTTATTTATTTTCCTCAATCCCCTAACATTCCAACTTGTTATATTAGCTATTAAACTATTTTCCTGTTTAGTCTTTTCCATTTAAATATGTCTCTGACTGGGACACCAGTAATGGAAATAAAAAGAAATAAAATAAAATAAGAAAAAAGGGAGACCCTATTGGAAAGATGCAGGTTTACACATACACCAAACACTGAACCCCAAATAAACAATCCCTCACTGAACATTGGCATTTCCTCTGTGAAATGCCTACCCCTCCCACAGATTCAAAGTGGATTTTGAGAATGCTGATCTACAGTTTGAAGATCAACTATCAGCGTGAACACACAGTCCTCCAACCATATACCCAAAAACCGTGTTACGTTTACATAACGAACCCTTATAAAAATATCACTTATTTTAAAGACTTGCTTTCAACATGTAGTCTTGTACAAAAAAGTTGAAATTAAATTAAATTAATTGTATCCTTTGAACAACACAATAGCCTACAATATAGACTAATAAGAGAAAAGGGAAAAAACAAACAAAAACAATCTGCACATTCAGTGTAGCCTCCTCATAGTCCTACATGTATTTGTCAGGAAGAAATTCTAAAACATTACCTGCTTTGATTTAGCTACATCTAAATGTCCACCTGTTTCCACCAGACTCGCCTGAAATGTCACTCACTCATTGGATCCTCTCCTGTTGCTGCTGCCGCTTGTGTTGGGATGGTTTTATAAAATTCTTCTGCTTTCTGTGGTGTTGAAAACACACGCACCTTCCCATTGTAGAAGATCTTAAGTCTGCAGGGATTGTGCAAAAATCCACGGAAGGCGTTAATATTAACAAACGACTGTATAATCGGGTGAAACCCCCGTCGGATGCGCATCGTCTCCGCGGAGAGGTCTTGAGCAAACGTAATCTTGGCCCCATCATGCTTGACCTCTTGTTTTCTTGTCATCCGGTATACAAGTTCCTTGTCTTGGTAACTTTGGAAGCGAACCAGCACCGCTCTGTTTTGATTTGGCTTCCTTGAGGCCAATGTGCGATGAACCCGCTCCATGATGAATGTCTTTGTAGGTGGCAATTCCAACCATTTTGGCAGCATGACTGTCATAAAGTTGAGGAGTGTTTGGTCTCCCTCTGCTCCTTCTTTTAATCCAAATATGCGCAGATTCTTTCTCCTTCCCCGGTTCTCTAGGTCATCGGTTTTTGCCTCAAGGAAAGCGATTCGCTTGGTAACTGCTTCCCAAGCTGTCTCGACTTTTTCTAGCGCCCTCTCCGTTCGGTCAATGCGAGTTTCGGCTTCTTTGACACGTGCTGTATTAGTCAAAACATCTTGTTTCATCTCTGTCACTTTCCCCTCCAGAGCAGACAAAGCATTTGACATTCCGGCCAGTTTTGTGTCAATATTATCCAACTTTGTCCCAAATTCCGACCGTAATAATTTTAGCTCATTTAGCACCTCCATGCTAGCATCTGTTTCTGGCCCACTGGATGAACTCGGTTGAGAAATCTTACTTTGTCTGCGTCCACGGCCAAAAATATCACACTGCTTAGCTGCCGTTGGCTTTGACATACCTCACTGCGTCTTTATAAAGGGTTGTTGAAAGTGTGTAAGGGTACTTTTTAAAGAAATGTAGTTCATGGTTTCAGAGCTTCTCCTCTAAGCTGCCATCTTGGTCACGTGACCTCTCCGTCCCCTTAGTGCATAGTTTTAATAAAAAGTCCGACATTGAGCGGAGCAGAGTGACCCGCAGACCTCTGAGGGAAACCGCAGCCAGGGCTGATGTTAGTCCGTCTTTAGTACACTTCTGTCGGCCAAGTAGTGTGCGTAGTACCTCTGGTTAGGATTTATTTGTTTTGTGTTTATCTGACTGACGCGTGTTGCTGTATTAACTCAATACTTGTTGGAATAAATTGTAAATGTCTCCCAAGGACGACAGCAGCATATAAAATTAAGAAATGAATAAAATCTACAAATGTTTTTCCTATCTGAGTTTCTTCTGAGTAAGGACACGAATGATTGAGAGGAGAGAGAGGGAAAGAAAACAATAGTAATAATAGTATATGAAAATAACAGAAATTTATTTTATACAAATGTTTTATCTTTGGAACAGAATGAAGGTGTAATATATTCAACAAATTATTAACAGTTACTAACATGGTTTAAAACAAAGAAATAACTCATTAAGATCTTATACAAATAGACAATGCCTATAAACTTACAATTAAAAATAGTTGGAATGGAAATTATTTAACGATTATTTAATGTATTTTCACAGGTGGTGAAAAAAATTAAATGAAGCAGCATGTGAACATGACTAGTACTGATCTACATTAGGTCAGGTGTAGTCAGGTTCACTTAAACATGCAGCCAGCTGGAGCAGCTCCCTGTCTTCAGCCGCTGGATTGTCATCCTCCTCTGGGTCAACCTCCTCATCCTCCACGTCTAGCTGGTCACCTGCTGCTATACTAATACTGTGGAAGATGCAGCAGGCAGTGATTACTTTTGGGGCAAACGTCAGGCGGACCTCCAATGCCCTTAAGAAGATGGAACGCCACCGTGTCTTCAGATCACCAAAGGCACGCTCAGTGATGTTAATCAACCTTGGCGTGGTGTCTGTTGTAGCATTCCTACACTTGACCTGTACCAAATATATAATTAACTTGTAATTTAGGTAATATGCTGATATGTCTTAATCTTCTATCCAATTAATATAATCTATGTATCAATTGTGTGTCATTGTTGGCTCTATTTAAGGACAAGAAGGTAAGAGATCTTACTGGCAAGCTGTTTCCCTATAGGATGCTCCACAGGCCAGCCAGTAGAGGGTCACCAGCACCTCTATCTCCTGTGGCCATCCATGGACCTTCTGGATGGGCAGCAGCTGAAGGAGGAGGACGATGGTGGCCCTTCTTAGCCTGAAGGCTGGTTTCAGGTCCCCTTCATTAAAAAATATTTGGAGGATTGGCACAGAAGTGTTTATCCTCACATATTTTGTTTCTGTTTCTTCCTGTAAATAAAAAATGCCAAATGTTAATTGTTTTTGTCACCTTTTCACAGCATAAAACTATAACTGCTTAACATGCAGATTATTATAGTTATCAAGAAAGTAAAGGTAAAATGTATAGTAAATGTAACAAATGGCTTCCCTTCTCTGGTATTTTTACCATTTCACTGAAAAAAATGGGCTGAACTAACTGCACATAATTTATAGATTAATCACTGTAAAGATGGACAGACATAAAAATATGTTTTTTTTCTTTTTTAATGATTAATGCTGTGAAGGTCAGTAGGTGCAATAAAGTAGCTTAACCCTACTGTTATTAATGTTAAAACTGGGTCTTCATTTTTATTAATATAGGGAAAATAGTCACAATTTCAACCTGATCACGTTTTTAATACCATCCTCAATGTTTTTTTTAAAGATAAAAGTAGGAAATAGGCTGTCAATCTTAAAATGCCTCTCAGTTGGCAATAGATGGGTGAGCAAAGCCTGCCTTCTGAGCCTCCTCTGCTGCATCAATCTTCTCCTTGCTCAGATTTTCCTCCTCAACTGCGTCACCTCCTCTTCAGCCTGCTGGTAAAGCTGACCAACAACCGAAGCAACAGCAACATTGCTCGTATTGCTCATTTTGCTTCTACAAAGTGCTGATTTTTTTAAAAAAAATATTCAATCACACAAACTGTTAAAGCTCCCACATCAGGTGGAGCAGTATGCATCTCTGGAATAATCCTGAGATATGTATTGGTAAAAAACCTGTGTTTTGGAGGCAGTGGCATTCACGTGGCATATGCGTCATTTGTGATTTGTACAAAGATGGACAATTCATGTCCTTCAAGGAACTTACTCACACGTATAATTTGGAAGGTAAGGCAAATTTTTGGAAATATCTACAGATGAGACATTGTGTTACCTCAAAATTTAAAAAGATTGTAGAAAATTATATATTGAATTATATCAAGATGCCGCGTGAACGACACACTGCCTCTCAATTTTATAAGCTGCTAAGTTATAACCTGAGTAGTGAATCGTCGAATATTAAACTTCTATGGCAGAAGGATTTGAGAAAAGAGTATACAAAAGAAGGATGGTTGGGGGTACTTTCAGAGAGTGGTAAATATGTGAAAGAGGCCAGAAGTAAATTTATACAGTATAAGGTGCTACATAGATATTATCATACACCTACGAGGTTACATAGAATGAAAATAATGTCAAATAGGTGTTGGAAATGTAAGAAAGAAGTGGGCACATATTTGCATTGTTTTTGGGACTGCTCTCTGGTTTCACCATTTTGGATTAAAATCTTGGAGGCTCTGAGTGCATGGCTTGGCTCAGAGATCCCTCAGACTCCAGAACTGTGTTTACTGGGAGAGCGATCTCAAATGCCAAACACCCCAAAAGGAGCTTTTGCAGTTGTGATGGTCGGTCTGGTGACAGCCTGCAGGATCATCTTAAGGCATTGGAAGACCACAAAGTGTCCAGAGCTAAATGAGTGGATTAAATCAATGACGGATACAGCTTCTTATGAAGTCATGCTCAACAACATGGATGGGAACAGGGACATGGAATGGGATAGCTTTTGGGACTCATTGAAAAGAACTGTGGCTTCGAGTAATGTATCTGGATGAAGTCGGATTTTCCCAGACAATTACCTTTCTCTCAACTACTGAATGTTTTTGAATTGACACTGTAACATACATATAATATATGACTGTACCCTGGGTATTGGGGGGGCGGGGGGTGGTGCACCAGCCTTTTTTGTTTTGTTTTGTATTTGTGTTTTATGTGAGATAATGTTCAGAAAATCAATAAAAATTTGAATTACAAAAAAAAAAAAAAAAAAAATTCAATCGCCTCTACAACTACAACAATTACAACTCCCAACAAATAAATTCCCACTATTGCTGGTTTTATACCCACAGTTCTGCAATTTTAGTTATTTTTTATACTTTTTAGAAATTAATAAAAAAAAACGTTTTCAATAAGATATGATGGTGTAGTGTATAAATAGTTTTGAACGTTAAAGAAATGCTCAAGAGCTGTGGGTGTGATGACGTCACGAGTATACTTCTGTATACTCGTGTACTCGTTTGTACACGAATTGATGAAGTTGGTTTTCTTTTTGAATCGCGTTAATGTATATGCAGCGCGTTTGCTGAATGCCGCACAGGTGTTCAATTCAATTCAATTTTATTTATATAGCGCCAATTCATGAAACATGTCATCTCGAGGCACTTTACAAAGTCAAAATCAGTCAGATTATACAGATTGGTCAATAATGTCCTATATAAGGAAACCAGTTGATTGGATCAAAGTCCCGACAAGCAGCATTCACTCCTGGAGAAGCGTAGAGCTACAGGGAGAGTCGTCTGCATTGTCCATGGCTTTGCAGCAATCCCTCATACTGAGCAAGCATGAAGCGACAGTGGAAAGAAAAACTCCCCATTAGCGGGAAGGAAAAATCTCCAGCAGAACCGGGCTCAGTATGAACGGTCATCTGCCTCGACCGACTGGGGTTACAGAAGACAGAACAGAGACACAACAAGAGAAACAAAAAAGCACAGAAGCACACATTGATCTAGTAATCTGTTCTACATTAGATGGTAGTAGCGGGTGATCGGTCTTCCTTGGATGATGTCACAGTTAACAGAACGTCAGACCAGGTGTGCCTACTATGAAGAAAAAGAGAGAGAGCAAAAAGTTAAAAGCTGAAATGACGACAGTCATCTCAATGTAATACAATGCAAAACTGGAGAACAGTAGACTGGAGAACAGTAGAAATCAGTAGAGTGAGAAAATTAGACCCTGATGTCCTCCAGCAGCCTAGGCCTATCACAGCACAACTATAGAGATAGCTCAGGGTATGAGCCACTCTAACTATAAGCTTTGTCAAAAAGGAAAGTTTTAACATTAGTCTTAAAAATAGATAGGGTGTCTGCCTCACGGACCAAAACTGGGAGTTGGTTCCACAGGAGAGGAGCCTGATAGCTAAAGGATCTGCCTCCCATTCTACTTTTAGAGACTCTAGGAACCACCAGCAGACCTGCGGTCTGAGAGCGAAGTGCTCTGTTAGGAACATACGGGGTAATCAGAGCTCTGATATATGATGGAGCTTGATTATTAAGGGCTTTATACGTTAGAAGAAGAATTTTAAATTCTATTCTTGATTTAACAGGAAGCCAATGAAGGGAAGCTAAAATTGGAGAAATATGATCCCTCTGGTTGATTTTCATCAGAACTCTTACTGCAGCATTTTGGATCAGCTGAAGGCTTTGAACTGCATTTTGTGGACTTCCTGATAGTAAAGAATTACAATAGTCCAGCCTTGAAGTAACAAATGCATGGACTAGTTTTTCAGCATCACTCCTGGATAGAATGTTTCTAATTTTGGCGATATTCCTGAGGTGAAAAAAGGAAACTCTGGAAACCTGTTTAATATGGGATTTAAATGACATGTCTTGGTCAAAAACAACACCAAGATTTTTAACTTTATTACCAGAGGCCAAGTTAATGCCATCCAGATTAAGTGATTGATTAAGAACTTTATTTTTTTTGAAGACTCTGGTCCAAAGATTACAACTTCTGTCTTGTCAGAATTTAAATGCAGGAAATTTAAAGTCATCTACCTTTTGATGTCATCAAGACATGACTGCAGTCGAAGTAACTGTTGTCAAATTAATGAAGTTGGTTTCTTAATTTGCTCGTCTTTTGCCTATTTGCACGTGTTTTCTGAAGTTGCAGGGCGTTTGCACCTGTCGGCCACCGTACCGGGGAGCGTGCCTGTCCCGACGGAACTTTTTTTGCGGGATACATCTTGGACCCGTGGGAGAAATGGTCCACGGTGTGCCTCTCAATTCTTACTGTTGAGGACTTTGAAGATGTCTACTTATTCGGATTTACGATACTTGGATTCCTCTTTTTTAGTCTCGGAGGATATTTAAAGGTATACTATGCAACCGGGGTTGATTTTCCAGCGAGGCTCCCCCCAGAGGGCGAAAGTAAAAGTGCACTGTCATAAAGATGCTCAGCTGTTCTGGTTTCTCCATCAAGCCAGGCGCGGTTGTTTTGAGCTTAGCAGACAGGCGAACGCAACGAAAAGTGGAAAAAACGGCAGTACAAACAATGACTAACACAGAGAAAGTATGAACATCAAGCTTCCCGCAGCGCTATCTTGGCGAGGCGGCCGCCTCGCCAACATACAAATAAATAAATAAAAATAAAATAATAATAATTATAATATTAATAATAATAAAAAACTCGATATGCTTGCATGTTTATTTGACGTTAACACGCGGTTCTTTGTTGCTTTCGCGTGTGCATATATTGAATGGCAGGGCAAAAACACATGGAGTTCTCGCCGTAAAGCGAGACCGACTCTCGCGGTCTTGCACGAGACTTCTGAGCCTGTGAGTGCGGGCCGTGAGCTCTTGCAATTGCAAGTGCGGTATTTCCCCCACAGACCGACCGGGGCGGCCGAGAAAACCTTTGTTTGACCTGAAATGACTCATTTAATCATCCAAAACGGTATGGAACACATTAATTAACTGAAAAATGTTGCATAGTATGCCTTTAATGTATCAACACCTTCAGAAGCTGCTGGCAGTCAACATGGCCTTGATGAGACTGCCAGCGGCAGTCGACGTGATCACTAAGGCGATGAATGAACAGAACCGTAGGCTGGATAAGCTGACTGTGGTGGTGGTACACAGTAACCTGACAACAGCCAGCTGCATGTCTCGCTCCGCCTAGCTCCACTCCACTGAGCTATATAACACACTGGAGTGCTGATTTTGCCGAAAAACTGAAGTCACTGGCCGCCATCTTGCTACTCCCTACTCTCACAGAATCCCACAGGATTTGGTTGCAACAACAAGCAGTTTTCTGGCTTCGTGAAAACGTTTCACAGGTAATTATACAGTCAGTAGATGTACTAACACTATCAACTACTAGGAAATTAGATGCTGAAATATTTTACATGTTATTCATATTAAATATATATATATGTCTATATAAGTATGTGTTTATGTATATATGTATATATATGTATACACATATGTAAATATATGTTTTTGTATGTTGTTATTTATATATTTAAAAATGTTAAATACATATATTTAAATGAATAAAATGCAAAATATTTCAGCACATGACTTTCTCATTATGTGATAGTTTTAGAACATAACATAAAAGTATATGGCATTTCAGATTTTAAAAGTTTTAAGCCCGCCCTGAACATGAAAATCCTCGTTATTTGATGCTGTATCGCACATATTCCCTAGTTACTGGAGGGAAATAGGGAGTACCAATATGGCGGCTGGTGGCTTCAAAGCGACTCGTTCAAACAGACGGTGATTAGCACTCCAGTGTATAATATAGCTCAGTGCTCCACTCACATACATCTGGGACACGGCTCATTCAAAGTGATTTCCCCAACCAAATTTTTGGTCTGGCCAATCAGGACGCAGGGCGGGTGTTTCATGGATGTGACGTAGTGGAGAAGCCACCGTGAGATTCCAACAACAATGGCGGCTCGCATCGAGGAAGCAAGCGTTTAGCATTGATGCTGCTATTTCTTCCGTGTTGTCCAATCTATCTGATATTGTTTCATTAAAAGAACATCAGAGAACGGCTCTGAAGGCTTTTGTTGGTGGAAACCATGTTTTCGCCCTTCTCCCGACCGGATTTGGCAAGTTTTGTTTTCCGGGGCGCGTACGCGGACGCGCCCCGGAGCGGTTAGCGGTTAGCGCGAACCATATTGGGAGGCCTATTAGTCCTCAACGCGGTCAGCCCGGGATCGACTCCGACCCGCGGCGCTTTGCCGCCTGTCTTCCCCCCTCTTCCTGTCAGCTCACTGTCAATAAAACGCTTGCCACTACAGTGTTTCCCGCAGGAAGTTGCTTATGTGAGGCGGACCGACTCGCGGAGCGGGTGGGGTGGATGAGTTTTTCTCCGCGGACCGGCTCGCGGAGCGGGGGGGGTGGACGACACGTTTTCCGCGGACCGGCTCGCGTAGCGGAGGGGGGTGGACGACACGTTTTCCGCGGCCGCCTCGCCAAGATAGCGCTGCGGGAAACCCTGCACTAGAGTCGCAAACACATAAAAAAAAAAATAAAAAGGTTTTTTTTTCCGGCGTCGGTCTCATCAGCGTCACGGGTTAGCTTCGGTGTGACTGGTTGAAATAGCGCGTCGATAAAGATGACAGACAAGTGGCTTATCCAATCATATGCAAGGAGTTTTGATAAGGCCCAGCCTTCAATAAAGGCAATTCCTGTGGAGGTGTCCCAGATGGATGTGAGTGGAGCTAGGCGGAGCGATACATGCAGCTGGCTGTTGTCAGGTTAGGTACACAGAGGTGAGATAGGATAAAACCTGGAAGTGTGTACGTTAACCAGCCCATCAATTGGAATTGGATCCAGGAGACAGCGACGAAAAGACTCTAAAGCTGAAGGAAAAGTTGGTTTCAGCTTGTTCTCATAACAGATTCTGTTTTTCAAATCAGACTTCCCACTATCAAATTCTCCCCTGAGTTGTCATGGCGACATTGCACAAATCCCCTGCTCCCTCCCCTCCCCCTCACCTTCCTTGCTGACATCTGTGGAGGTTTCTCTGCACTGTTGGCTGCCAGATAAGACCAAGGACAAAATGGCCTCTGGAGAGCCCCACAGAAATATAAACTTTCACCCAGACACACATACTGATGCTCACACATACAGACAAACTGCACCCGACCAGTCTCAAATGTTTACCTTTCTGCATATGTGTCTCGTAATTAATTGTGCTTCTTGTGCAAATGAGTTTTGTTGTCGGATGCTTCACATTATGTGTGAAAACATAAATTGTCTGTCTTTTTTATCTCCCTCCACTCCCTCTGTGTAAATCTTTCTTCAACAGATTCAAGGGCAGCGCCTGTGGACACCGTTTAAAGCGAGGTCTGAGGCAGTTTGGAGGAATGCACCTAACGGCTCCGCTGATGTAGCAGCGGCCGACTGGCTGCGTTCCTTGGCAACGCGAGGCCTCAGTCAATCGTTCCCCCAAAATGTCTAAGTGTATGTGATGGACGGTTGTACTGGAACCGAATTTTCGATTGCAATGCAAATTGCAGTTGACAAATAAAATTGTCTATAGTTAGTTCTTGGAAATCTGCGTTCTTACAATTTCCTCAAACATTGTTTACTTTATTTAATGTTAATGTACAACCCCCCCCCAAAAAAAGAAAAAAAACGGTTTAAATCTGATATCAGTCCCCTTTTTTTTTTCTCTCCCCTCTTTCCCCCATGTTGTTGCTCTTTCTTCGAGAGTTTCAAGGCAGCGCCTAGGGACCCCGTGTAAAGCGGGGTCTGGGGCAGTTTGGGGAACGCACCTCACGGCTTGCGCTCATGTAGCAGCGGCCGACTGTGTGTGTTCCTGGCAACGCAAGGCCTCAGTCAATCGTTCCCCCAAAATGTTTGTTAAGTGTATGTGATGGACGGTTGTACTGGAACTGAAATTTCGATTGTAATGCAAATTGCAGTTGACTAATAAAATTGATTGATTGATTGATTGATTGATTGATTGGTGTCTTTAGTTAACCTGGTTTTAAAACTATCTGTGCCAAAGATTTTACACATTTTAATACACTAAATGAATTGATATTGGGAGTGTTCCATTGTTTTCACCAATATTAACAAGTATTTTTTAGAATTGTTTTATGGTTCAGTGATCATTTTCTTTCATTTTAACAACTGTTGTTCATTTATGTTCAATAGGTTTACTTTAATGTTTCTGAAAAGGAATGTCAGTTGTTTAAGATAACTTAGTGACCAGTCAACACACACAAGATCAGTTCACAAGCTCCGCCTTCCTTTACTGTAACTATTCATAAAGTGGTTATGTTGTACTTTGAAGATGACAGGAAACAACAAGGCACCGTATCAATGGACGTTTGCCATAATGCATCAGTTTAACTGTGAGGAATCCAGTTTTCCAGTCTCTTACCCATCTTTTCCTCCACCACACAGAAATATTTAGTAAAGCATGTTTAGAGGTTGCAATAATCCTAGAAATGATGTCTAGATTCCCAAAATACAACCAATTCTAGGCATATGGGGACAGTAGTGCACTGATGGAGAGACCTCCAGAACAAGGTACAAGCTGCAAATAGATTTAATTTTATTGAACAATGAAGGGGAAAAAACTATTTACAATGAATATATTTCCCAAATCCTCTCTCCTTAGAGTTGTAGGGTAAAAAAAAAAAAAAAAACACCTTAAAAAAGAGCTCCAAGTTTAGTTGTGATGTTTCCCCCCATGACCCAGAGGTGCCGTCCATGGCCAGGTCTGCAGTTCCAACTCATCCAGTCACACACCAGTATACAGTGACAGGAAGTAGATATACAATAGGAAAATGGGATATATGAGAAGGGGCTTCTTTGTTTTAAATTCATCTCCGACGAGTAGCGAAGCAGCACTGTACGCAGCCCAGAACACGCCAAAAAGCTGCAAAACAGAACACATGGCATGTGATACATCGACGGAGCAGAGACTTAAATAACTTTAAGTAATCAATGGCAGAAAAAAAAAAACAAAACAGTATACTGACAATTTAGACAACGCCTTCTATCAAGCCCATTTAACAAGTGCGAGGATTCAAT
Organism: Fundulus heteroclitus; assembly: GCF_011125445.2. NCBI lineage: Eukaryota > Metazoa > Chordata > Actinopteri > Cyprinodontiformes > Fundulidae > Fundulus > Fundulus heteroclitus. Next base: position 1,978,717 of record NW_023396781.1, on the reverse strand, counting down.
TAATAGAATAAAGTTCAGCTCACACACTCCATTTAAGGTGAAAATCTCCCAAACATGTGATATGTGTAAAACATAAAAACACAAATCAGAAATACTTAGAATTCAGACTTCTCAAAGCTTCACAAGGGGGTAGCTATAACAAGAATCTTTATTGTCATGGGTTACCATAGGACATTTTTGAGACAGACACCGGCTCAGAATGCACACAGATTACAATTGACATGAATGCCTTAGCATCTATGTCATGTGCAATAAATTTAGACCTTCAAGGTAAAGAACTGTGCAAAGGTCACAAATGGCAACCTAACATAGGTGTTGGGATGCTGTAGATGAGTCAGAGCCATGTGACGTGCCAACGAGACAGCGTCCCTGTAGATCGGTTCTCAAAGTAGACCAGGGGTGCCACACTCCAGTCGTCAAGGGTGGTGTCCTGCAACTTTTATATGTATCCCTGATCCAACACACCTGAGTCAAATAATCAGCTCATTAGCAGGAACCTGGAGAGTGTGACTATACTGAGGAGGCAATATAGCCATTTTTTCCAGTGTGTCTTTAGGTGAACTGCAGGCTGTCCAGGCCAGCAGGAATGACGGCCTTGATGAATCTTAGGAGGATCCTCTGTGAGCACTTCATGATGACGGAGGTCAGAGCAACAGGATGGTAATCATTGAGGCAGGTGACGGTTGTTTTGGGCCCAGGCACAACGATGGAGGATTTCAGGCAGGCATGGTTCATGGAGAGCTGCAGGGAAAGGTTAAAGATATCCAGAAAAAAAAACCCAGCTAGTTGGTCAGCACACGATTTTAGCGTCCAACCTGACACCATGCCTGGACCTGCAACCTTGTTGATGTTGTCCTTGTTTAAGGTGGAGGTCACCTCGTCCTTGTCCCGGAGCTGCAGGATGAGAGGCTGATGCTGCATCTATGGTTGAGGAAGGTGTTCAGACCCTCTGCTGCTTGGAGAGTCAAAGTGTGTGATGAAGCTGTTTATGGTGTCAGGGAGAGCTGGATCATTGCTGAGCTGCTGTTCGCTGGGCCTATAGTACGGGATGATCCTGATGCCTCTCCACAAGTTATGTGGGTTGTTGCTGTTTAAGTGGTCCTTGATGCGCTGCTTCTACCTGTGCTTTGCCTTCTGGATGCCCTTTTTCACCTCACTCCTAGCCCTGCTGTAGGCAAACCTGTCGTCCGGATCTGAATGCTGTGTCTCAGGCTTCAGCAGTGACCACAATGTGCTGTTTAACCATGGTTTCTGGTTAGGAAACACTGTCTTTGTGGGTAGGACAGCATCAGTGCAGAAGTGAATATAGGAAAGCACAGATGATGTGCATAACTTCAGATCAGCATCCTCTTTAAACACTTCTCAGTCAGTGTGTTCAAAGCAGTCCTGTAAAGCTGATCAGGTCCACAGAGATGTGATCTGACAACCCAAAGTGAGGCGCTGCTGCAGCCTTATATGCTCCTGGGATGTTGCATTAGACCTGATCTAATATACTGTTGTCTCTGGTAACTTAATGAATTTATGGAGTTTGTGGAGCCCAGCTTTTATTTCTACTTGATTCCATTCTCCAGTTACAATAACGGCTGCTTCTGGATTACCATTTGTTTGATTGCTGATGAAACAGTATAGCGCCTTCAGGGTTGTCAATTAGCTTTAGACTAGATGCATGCTATAATAACACCACAGCTGAGGGTTCACTGCTAGATATTCCAGATCGGGGGAGCAGAAGGACCCGATTGTTTTTGTAGCTATGAACCAAGAATATACATTGGCAGACCTTCACCTTTGCTCTTCCCCACAGCTTTAGTCCGGTCAGCTCGAAGCAAAGAGCGCCCTGTGAGCTTCATCGCACCGTTGGGGATGTTGTCGTCAAGCCACGTCTCCATGAAGATTGTTACGCAACTGCCCATCTTACGTGAGGCGATCCTCAGCCGCATCTCATCCAGTTTGTTGTTGATAGATCTGACGTTGGGCTGGAGGAGACTGGGCAGAGCTGGTCTGTGTGGGTTAGCCTTTAGCCAGGTCTGCAGTCTGCCCCGGGTGCCCCATCTCTTTCTACGCGTCCGTCTTCGTCTCAGCTTCTGTTGACCGCTGCAGTTTGAGCTGGATCAAGTCCAGTTTGGTGGTCGGTGCGAGCCATAAACTCTGGGGTTCTCCCCAGTTCCAGCAGCTCAGCTCTCCCATACTGGATTAATCTGGGCGTACTGTATGATTTTTTTTTTTTTTTTTGCCCTTTTTGTGCTGATTCTTTACTCGTGCGAGAATTTTTTTGATCGGCCGAGTTTCTGCTTCATCGTGCGTCCTGCACTGTGTAGTATACAGGGGGTAACGAGGGGCCACCTCCCGATCAGAAATCGTAGGGTCGCGTTAGGGTCAAACATGTTTGAAATTCAGTTGGCCCATGTGATGTGATCGTGAGCGCATACTGCTGTTTAAGCAGACATACGAGCGTTTATGAGCCGATTTCCCCCAACCTGCACACGTGCAAACAAGACAATTCTTCTTCTTCTTCTCAGACGAAAATATACGAGTGGAGAGAAGCAAGCGGCGGGACGTGTGACACGGAGTCAAACTACGGAGGAACAAGTCATAGAATTGCCAAGGCAATGTGTTCCGTTCTAGTGAGCCTCATATTTAACAGTCTGCATTGACGCTTCAGTCTTTTTCTTCCTCTACTGTTTTTATTTGGCTTCCGGATAGACGAGTCCAAGAAGCGCCATCTCTCTACGGCGCTCAGTCCGACGTGTGGTTTTTGGACGTGTGAGCAGTCAGGTCTCATCAGAGCTTTGGGCCATAGAGTGTGAGAACAGATATCATGAGCTGTGAACTTTTAAACCCTATGGTTTCGTTGTACAGTTTGAGCGGGATCTAAGCACAACGATTGACAATATCGTACAGTGTATACCCGGCTTTAGAGCTTGGAGTGGTGATGGCACAAACAAAAACACGACAAACATAATGAGCCGACAGCCTCGGCTGGCAGCAGCCTCCTGTGCTGCCATCATGTGAAATAATGACTCCTTGTTTCTGAAGAGAAAACTTGTACAGAAACAAATTGACTAATCATCTGAATTAGACAAATGTAGATGAAACCTGTAAAAATGGATCAAATTAATAGTCTTAATTAAGACAGTGTTTTACAAAATACAACTTACTTTGACTAATGTGGACACCACTTCAAACCCCCCAATCACTAAAAGCAGAGGGGTTATGACAATGAGAGGAAGAAGGGAGTATCCAATCACTCCAAGAACTTGGCCATAAGAAACCTACACAAGACAGAAATGAGAACTTAGACATGCTGGAAATGTGTTTGTGTAGCTGTGGGGGTGGGGGGGTGGCGGGACTTACCTCGCCACCAAGAACACGAGCAAGCAGGAAGATGGTAAGTGATCCAAATATCCAGATGGTGATGATCCAAGATACGACCTGCGTGTGAAGGGGACAATGGAGTCACACATCAGCACTAGGAAAATGACCTCCAACTCCAGAGAGCATTGGTTAATTTCTGCTTCCAAAAAAGGGAATAAGCAACGGGAATCCTGTATGATCTTTGATCGAGGAGCGTTGCGTGAAGCAGCTCAATGGAGGGGAGCTGCTGAGTACCATAGTATGTGTCAAGCTAATAACAGCTAGCACGTTAGCTTATGGAGGTTTACTCCCTGATAGGAACATTTTATGTTGCTCTCCAAAATCGAGCATTTCAAGTAAACAAATGACACTTAAGCTGGCGGGCGGGGGATGGGTGGAGTACAAGTAAAGCATGGCGGCCTGCCAGGATTATATGACAGTGGGGGAAACCCAAGCAAATGGCCACAAGTCTTCTGCTCACCCTAAACTGTCCGTAGATTGAGATCATGGAGAAAAGGAGCACCACGGCCAGAGGGCCCCAGAAATCCGGGTTGTCTCGGACTACTTGCCGGTTATAACCCAGTGAGGGCATGGGCATCAGCACACATCGAATCTTGTAGTAGATGTCCTTCAGGTCAATGTCCAGTTCCTCCCTGCTCACATAGAAAATGAGGCAATAATAATGGAATATTTGCTTTAATACTTGGCTAAAGGTCAGATAGATGTAAAAAAAGAGGGATACATTACAAATTCAGGTCCTTGAGTCCAATTTCAATTGGAATAATCAGATTGATACATAAAGTTTAAAGTTCAGGGGAAAGAACTCTGTAAACAATCAGTTGTTGTATGAATAATGAAAATAAGCAATAAAGACATACAATTCCAGATAGTATGATCATAATCAAATCAACGTTTTTTTAAATGAATAATACATGAGAAAGGAATGAGCAGGTTTTACCTTAGCCAAAAAGCCACCTCAATTCTGACTTGAATGAAATGGAACTGTATTTAACCTGCATTTGGCCTAGTGTGCATGTGTCTGTAAAATCTATAGCTGCTGTTCAGATCTGGTTATATTAATGGAGAAAGCAGAATCCACACCCAAACAGAGGATATTGTACGCAGAGGTTTAAGAATGGGTCCAGCTTGTTTTGTACTTTACAGAAATGCACACATACTGACTGGAAAAGCTCAGCTGAAGAGCACCAATTCCCTGCTGTTAGACTGTTACCCACACATATCTGATGTTTTGATTTGTTTTACTTTCAAGTAATTCTGAGAAAGTTTAACATGAGCAGTCCACAGCAGAGCAGTCAGAGTTGAAAAAGAAAAAACAGCGCTTAACTCAACAGGATTGCTCCTACACATTGTTCTGAATTCACAAGGGAAACCATTCTGCTGGATTTTCTTAGTATACACAGTTGCAAAAACTGAGGAGTTGTTCTAGATCACACAAAATGTAATCCAAGCTGTTTTTCAGGTCCACACAGAAAAGCTATTATCTTTTCCTTTAGGTTTCTGCCCGTCTGAGAACTTCATACCTATCCTACTCACTCTCCATTTAGTAAAAGACCTGTAAATAACTTTATCCAGTCCGCTTCACACAACAGTCCTTCACCCATTCAGTCATACACTGACGGTGGCAAGCTACACAGTGGCCACAGCTGCCATGGGCCGTTTCACTTTCTAGCCTTTTTTGAATTTGCCATGTCCTGGATGACTGACAATCTTCACCAGTTGATTGGATGGCATATTTTTCTTATTCCTAAAAATAGATTTCTGCTAAATATAAGACTCCCTAAAGCAGATGCTTACAGAAGAGGTTTGCTCTCTTCATTGTCATCTTCTTCCACCTCCAGCAGCCAGCCATAGCCCCGTTGCCTCAGGAAGGTGGTGGCGTATGGATCCCTGCCGCTGTCGCTGGCCATCTTCACTTTAACATCAGGCGTGCTGATGGTTCCACTGAGGTCTGTGGACAATATGGATCATTTCAGACTTATGGTGTCTTTAAAGAAAATAACAAAAAAAAGCAGCAGAATGTGGATTGAAACATTGAAATGCCAAATTAAAACTGATTGTATGCATCAGGAAGCAGAGTACAGTTCACCAATCACTTCAACCAGTGATAAAAACAGCAGTGCACCAACTGCAGGTTGCTTAATTGCGAGCCACCAGAATTGACAAAGATTCCTGGATAGGTGTCGAAACGCTTTCAGAGAGAACTGAGTTAAAGTCCGGTTGCCTCCGATTTAAGCCCGTTTGCTGTTGGAATGACCCGGATAACTGAGAATCTGCACAGGCAGGTCACCAATCACTTGTTCAAATGAGAATATAAACAAATATTAACACATTATTTATATATGGTCCAGCTTTGGCACATTTCATTTGGTTATTGTTCAGAGATATTAAACATTATTCAAAATACAATTTAGGCGTGAGCTTATTTATAATAAGGGACTTTTCATCTACCATCTTAGAGCCAATGCCAACCTGTACAGACTGTATAAGATCTATGAAAGATAATTTGTCAAACTGCAAAAAAAGTGTTTTAAATGTGTGGAGACCACTTATTCTCAATTAATTTAGCTTTTAGTTTTAGTGGGCAATGAAGGCCTGGGAGTCACTTTCATTATAACAACATTGTTATTTGTCCCTAGAATGAGCTGAAGGAGATCCCTCTGTTCAAACTAAAGCAAGAAAATAAAAGCACCTCTCTGATCCAAATAAAATGTATGCACTTTTTTACGAACGTTTCGTCATTTCTGCACATATTTTCAGCATTTATTTTCAAAGAAAGAATTGCGAAAAGAAGACGAAGCGGAACTGCATCCCGTCACTGCGAAGCCACAAGTACACAACAGTGGAAGTTGGGTTGGGACCAGACCTATGGGGGAAAGCCACTCCTTTAATAGGCTCAGAATATGAATAAAAACCAAATACCTGTCTCACCTACGGCTTTGCTTTCCCTCCTATCTGTTTGGCTAAACTAGCAGAAGCGTTCACATTTCAAAACACACGAATAAAATCGAGATTTAACAGCGTCGTCCTGCGCCTGTTCTTCGGTCCAACTCGCAACCACAAATTGGTAAATTAGAGCCAGACTGCTGCTGCTGGGACTGGCGGCTCTCTTTGGGGCCTGCTAGCCGTTCCCATGTAGCATACCTTCCGCTTCTGAAGAGGAGACGAACGTGAAATCTCCGTTGGTGGGAGAGAACTGCATGTTAGCTTTCTGTCCAGGACAAACACATTTAATCCAGCGCTGGGTGAAATCCACGGGCTCACGGCAACCAAGCTGTCACTAACCGCAGCTCATCTGTGAACTTTAACTAACGCATTTTGTTTTCTTTCTGGCTCACTGGGGGAAATAAGCCGGAAGTGCGAAGGAAGCTGGAAATGACACGTCGTATGATGCGTTCAGGTCCTCTTCTACTGCTGGGCAATGAGAGCGGCTACATGAATCCGGTTCACTCCCTCAGAAGAGATGCGTCTCAATAAATTGGAATATCGTCAAAAATGTCCTTTTAAGTCTTTAATCAAATTAAAAAACGAGTTTTTATTTCTATCTGTTTTGATGATAACCGCTTAAGGCAAGAAAACTCACAAAATTCAAGTTCCTAGAAAATGATAACATTAGAGACGGTAATTCATCCTATTGCTATCAGTGATCACGCTCCTGTTACTCTCACCTTAATTAATAAAAAAATAACCCCACAAAACAAAAGCTGGAGATTTAATACATCACTGCTTAAAGATGAAGAATTTATAAAATTCATCAAAGAACAGTGGGCTTTATACTTAGAATACAATGATCAACCAGGTACATCGGCATCGATATTGTGGGAAGCTGGAAAAGCAGTGATGAGAGGTAAAATAATTTCTTTCTCATCTCATAAAATGAAAAAAGAAAACAAAAAGATTCAGCAATTAGGAGAAAAACTTAAGTTACTAGAATCCTCTCAAGAAGAAGGAAATTTAGGTAAAATCCGTAAAGTAAAATTAGAACTAAACCACTATATTGAAAAGCAAAATAGATTTCTAATACAAAGACTTCGAATAGAAAATTTTGAACATGGCAATAAGTCAGGAAGCTTCCTAGCTAATCAGCTTAAAATAAATAAAGAGAAAACTACTTCATCAATTTTGATAAACTAAATATGCAATATGGCCTTAGTAAAAATAAATTCTTGGAATATGAACAACTTAAATCTATAATTAGAAATAAATATAAGCATATTAATGGTGGTTTACAAATCCCAACTAATATATTAGAGTTCCTAGATTTAACCCCCCCCCCCCCCCCCCCCCCACCAAACTACTGTCTAAATCATACAGGACACTGACTAAAATAGATGATTCAATATCTCTTCCTATTATGAAATGGGAAAAGGATTTATCAGGCACCTTTGAACAAAACTTCTGGGCTCAGACATGTCTAAGAACTTTGAAATTGACTAGAAACACCAATTTACAACTAATACAATACAACATCCTTCACAGAGTACACTACACAGGACAAAGATTATTCAAGATGGGTTTGGCACAATCTAATATCTGTCCACACTGCATAGGCAATCATCCTGATAATTATATTCATGCGTTATGGTTATGCACACCAGTCCAGAGGTTCTGGACACAGATATGTAAGGACTTATCAAAGTGCTTGAGCTGTAAAATTACACCTGCCCCATCAGTTTGCTTGCTCGGTAATTTTGAGGAAAGTCCTCTGAAAAAAGAAATAGTTTACATGGTTTTCACTGCATTATGTATCGCAAAGAAAACTATCCTCATGAATTGGAAAAGTAAAGAAAATCGCAGTATCAATCAGTATAGAGATCTTTTGTTGGATCATATTAATCTAGAGACAGCATCTGCTTCCACATCTGATTGGTCTCTTTGGGCTCCTCTGATCAACACCATCACTTAGTGGAATAGGGGGCGGTGGGTTGCTTCCTGCAGGGCGCATTGGCTGGATGGAGGGGTTCCTGGGGCTCTGGGGGCACTTGGAGTAGGGCGCCTGGTGGGTCTGACTCCAGGGTCTGTTGCCCCCATCTGGGAGGAGCTTGGGAGGCCTACGGGCGGCCTACAGAAACCGCTTGCGGCGCTCTTGGGGAGCTGCGTGGTGACGGACGTGGGTTACTGACCTGGTAGCTGTGCTGCCGCTGGGTGGGGCCGGGGTGGGTCTGGGGTCCCTGGGGCGCGCCGCCCTCGGACGGGGGCCCCGGTGGGGCCCCGGGGGTTCCGGTTCCGGGGGGTGTGCCGCTTTTGGTGTGGGCCGGCGCGCGCCCGGGTGTCCGCCCCTGCACGGGGCCTCTGGTGCGCTGGGGGGCCTCGGGGCCTGTTGAGCTGGTAGGGGGGCATGGTCATTAACATCTCAGGGCAGATGCTCTTCTCCTTCATTGGATAGGCACTCTGCTAGTGGGGGGAGGGGGAAGGAGGGGGAGTAGGGACTTACCCAGCCTGGATCTCTACTGTCGAGTGTATGGTGATTTGTTTGAACGTTAGTGTTGGGGAGGGATTAAATCTACGGGTGTGGGGGACACTTTCACTCCAAACATTTTCACAACGCACACTCATGTAGGCCATGGTATGGGGGGGTGGGGGGAAGACGTCTGGGGGGGGGGGGGGGGGTTATGTTGTGTGAGCCTCACCTCGGATGGCTGCCTTCACCTCCTCTCACACTTAGACATTGAGGGTTCTGGGCAGTTGCCCGCAGGGGGTGCGCTCGCACCAGCTTCCTTCCGGAGGGGGGGTGAGCTGTGCCGTGCACTTTCTTCGGCGCTCCCAGTTTTTAAATGCACTTGAGAACAACATGCAACAACACAACATCTGAGCGGGCGTAGGGAGGATCGGGGTCTTCTGCACACCCCCGTTCTCCGATGGCGGCAAGGAGTCTGGGGCCTGGAGGAGGTGCGGGGTCTTGGCGGGGGGCTGCAATGGGTAGTCAGCGGCTTGCCAGGTCTGGGGCTGACGCCTCCGCTCCCCCCAGGAGGGGTGGGGGGCAGGGGTGGCTAGGGTAAGGTGGGAGAGGGAGGGGGTTTATTAGGTATTTAGGGGGTGAGGGGGGCTCTGGCTGGGTGGCTCGTACGGGTCGTGTTGGCCCACCCTCTTTGGGGGGCCCGGTCCGGGGGGCGTCTGCTCCGGGGGCGGGGCCGGGGGTCGGGCACAAGCAGTCGTATAGTCGATTTGGGGTGACCCCCCCCCCTCTGGTCAGTGTTGGATGCGAGTGTTATGTGGGAATGTGTGTACAGCGTCTTTTTTTTTTTTAAATCTGTGTGTGGTGAGTGGGGCACAAGGGAGGGATGGTGTGAATGAGTTTTCCTTTTTTTTCCAGGTATGGGTGTGGTCCACTCCCTCTCCCAAGAACATCTCAAGTCTTCGCTAGGTGCAGAGCCCATCCCCCCACGTCCTGCCCTCGCTCCGCTGCCTACTCCCGGTGGCTTCTTCGCGGGGCCTGGCCCCCCAGGGGGCGGCCGGGGCCCCCGTCGCGGGGGCAGGGCGCCCCTGGGGCCTCTGGCCCCCAGGGCCCATGGCCGCGACCACTTCAGTGGGGCTAGCTGCCGGCGGAGCCCATATCTTCCTAAAAGTAATTTTAATTAACTGCCAAAGAAAACGTCAGTGTGGCCAGAGCTGTTTCTGACTGTATAAAGCTTAGTACCCCCTCCATTGCTGTTGCTGCACATTGTAATCTAAAAAAGCTATATTTTTTGCATTTCTTGTTTTCCCTGTCAACAAGAGCACATTTATCACAGTGTGCAAACTAAGATAATTCCACCAATCACTATTTTTAAGGTAAGCAGCCAAATTCAGGCTCATCATCTGAGCAGGTAGCCCAATGAAATTGGCTAATATCAGCTTGTTGAGCTACAAATGGCAGAACGACAAAAAGCTAAAACGTTTTGCACTAGAAGCAATAGAAAACTATGACTAAATTTAGCTGGTGTTTGTTTTAGAATTTAGTTTCAGTTGTTGCTAAAGTGGGATAGGAAATCAGGTTCATGTGTGGACAATTTTATGGCTTTACTTATATCTTAAAAACACTGCACATGGTCACTTCCACATACAAAAAAATGGATTTTGCAGCGGACTGTTTGAACGGCTTCTTGTTGCTGAATGTGAGCACCATCTAATGCACTGTCTCTCATCCGTGTTTAATGAATTGGTGCTATTTGTTACAGCCTCCAAAATCATGAAGAAGACTGCTGGCTTTAAGGAAAGATTTAGTGGAAGAAAAAAGTGGGATATCTGCAGCCATATATTGTAAAGCCATATAAGAAATTGGGTGAGATCAACAAGCCGTATATGGAAACCGGAGTATAATGCTCCAAGATTCACCACACACATACATTCATTTAGGCCCTTAGGGGTTAGGTGAAAAAAGACTGTACAGTTATCCAGGTTCCTCTTTTCATCCATCCATTTTCTAAATCGACTTATTTATGCAGGGTCAAAGGGGTGGGGGATGCTGTCGCCTATCTCCAGTGATCAATGGCTAAAGGCAGGGTACACCATGGACACATTGCCAGTCAGGTCCTCTTTTCAGACATAATTCTACTTTTCATATGGTAATCAAAGTCCAGGGGTCAGGGGAAAGAATGGAGATACAAGTTCCTTGAGGTTTAAAGTGAAGTTTCCACTATCAGTGATAATCTGGGGGCCAAGGTCATTTGCTGCTGCAGCTATGTTTTATCAAGTCCAAATTCAGTGAAGCCATAATACCATGACATTTTAGAGTCTATTGTGTTAAGCCTATTGCAGCATAACTACAGAGGTAGCACAACATAACCTAAGTCACTCTAACTAGAAGCTTTGTCAAAAAGCAACATTTTAAGCCTGATTTTAGAAGTAGACAGGATTTGTGCCTCACGGACTAAAACTGGGAGTTGGTTCTACAGAAGAGGGCTGATAACTAAAAGATCTGCCTCCCATTCTACTTTTAGAGACTCTAGGAACCACCAGTAGAGTGGGGAATGGATCAATCAGATCTCTGGTCTGTGATGGAGATTGGTTTGGTGTTTTGTGAGCAAACTAAAAATCTAATAAAAATCAATGCGGCTCACCTTGAACCAAAAAATAAAACAATTAAGTGTGGTCTATTAAATATAAGGTCTCTCCCTCCAAAGACTTTGTTAGTTAATGAATTGATTTCTGATGAACAGATTGATTTATTTTGTCTCACAGAAACCTGGGTACAAGAGGACTATGTCATTTGTCATTTAGTATAAATGAGTCAACTCCCTCCAATTATTCAAATTTCCACATTCCCAGATATGTGGGAAGAGGAGGAGGAGTGGCAACCATCTCTCAGTCTGATTTATTAATTAGTCCCAGGCCAACTAATAATAACAGTTCTTTTGAACATTTAACCCTCGGTTTCCCTCATCCAAATTGCAAAGCAATAAAACCTCTTCTGTTGGTGGTTTTGTATCGTACAAAAGGCCCTTACTCTCAGTTTTTGGATCAGTTGTCAGACTTCTTATATGGTGTTAAATACTGACAAGATCATTATAGTGGGGGATTTTAACATTCATGTTGACACAGAATGTGAAACCTTAGTGTAGCCTTTAAAACTATCCTAGATTTAATTGGTTTTGCTCAAAATGTGCATAAACTGATGCACTCTTGGCTTCATATTTTAGACCTTGTGCTAACATATGGCATTGATTGTGAAGAATTAACAGTATTTCCTCACAACCCTGTCCTATCTGGTCATTTTTTAATAACATTTGAGTTTAATCTAACTGAGTTCTCCACCCCCAAAAGAGGGTTCCATTATAGTAGATCTTTATCAGACAATGCTTTATCAAACTTTAAAGAGTCTGTCCCCCTTTTAATATCCCCAGTATTGCAGAAATGCCCTGCAGATGGCAGTAATGTTGTTTCTTACCATTTACAATTCAACACCTTTGTTAACGGTGTGACTTCGTCATTGTGTTCTGCATTAGACAATGTAGCTCCCTTGGAAAAGAAGGCGATTATTCACAGGAAGCTGGCTCCCCGGTTTAATTTAGAGCTTCATTCCTTGAAGCACAATGTTAGGAAATTAGAGACGAAATGGCGCTCTACACACCAAGAGGAATCCTACGTAATCTGGAGGGACAGTCTATTGTCGTATAACAAGACCCTTCGCAGAGTTAGAGCAGCATATTTTTCATCATTAATTGAGGAGAATAAGAATAATCCTAGATTTCTCTTCAGTACAGTTGCCAAACTTACCCAGAGCCACAGCTCTGTTGATCCATCCATTCCCTTAGCTCTTAGCAGTAATGATTTTATGGGATTCTTCATAAATAAAATTGATTCCATTAAAAATAAAATAATTGGCGTCCTCCCAAACATGATTACCTCGTCCTCAGTAAGTCAGGCAGCGTTGGAGCAATCTTTAGAACCTGCACAGTGTCTGAACTGTTTAGAAGCAGTAGAGCTTTCTGAGCTATCTAAAATTTTAGCTTCATCTAAACCTTCTACCTGTATGTTAGACCCAATCCCAACCAAGTTGTTTAAGGAGGTATTCCCTTTGATCAGTGGTCCTATTTTAGACATGATTAATCTATCCTTGGTAAATGGATATGTACAACAGGCTTTTAAAGTAGCTGTTATTAAACCTTTACTTAAGAAACCATCTCTTGATCAAGATGAGTTAGTAAATTACAGACCTATATCTAATCTTCTTTTCCTATCTAAAATTCTTGGGAAAGTAGTTGCTAATCAACTATGTGAACATTTACAAAGTAATGACCTACTTGAAGAATTTCAGTCAGGCACTAAAACAGCTCTGGTGAAGGTCACTAATGATATTCTCATGGGCTCAGATAATGAACTTGTGTCTGTACTTGTCCTGTTAGATCTCAGAGCTGCATTTGATACAGTTGATCGCAATATTCTCCTACAAGGATTTAGACATACTGTAGGGATTAAGGGGAAAACATTAGGCTGGTTTAAATCTTATCTGTAGGACAGATTCCAGTTTGTTCATGTTAATAATAAATCTTCCTCAAACTCTAGGGTAATTTGTGGAGTACCACAGGGTTCAGTCCTTGGACCAAATCTCTTTACTATATATATGCTTCCGATCGGCAAAATTATCAGACAGCATGGGATTAATTTCCACTGTTATGCTGATGACACTCAGCTATATTTATCAATAAATCCTGATGAATCCAATCACTTACTTCGACTGCAGTCATGTCTTGATGACATCAAAAGCTGGATGACTTTAAATTTCCTGCATTTAAATTCTAACAAGAAAGAAGTTGTAATCTTTGGACCAGTCCTAAAAAAAATAAACTTCTTAATCAACCACTTAATCTGGATGGCATTAACTTGGCCTCTGGTAATAAAGTAAAAAATCTTGGTGTTATTTTTGACCAAGACATGTCATTTAAATCCCATATTGAACAGGTTTCCAGAGTTTCCTTTTTTCACCTCAGGAATATCGCCAAAATTAGAAACATTCTGTCCAGGAGAGATGCTGAAAAACTAGTCCATGCATTTGTTACTTCAAGGCTGGACTATTGTAATTCTTTACTATCAGGAAGTCCACAAAATGCAGTTCAAAGTCTTCAGCTGATCCAAAATGCTGCAGCAAGAGTTCTGATGAAAATCAACAAGAGGGATCATATTTCTCCTATTTTAGCTTCCCTTCATTGGCTTCCTGTTAAATCAAGAATAGAATTTAAAATTCTTCTTCTAACGTATAAAGCCCTTAATAATCAAGCTCCATCATATATCAGAGCTCTGATTACCCCGTATGTTCCTAACAGAGCACTTCGCTCTCAGACTGCAGGTCTGCTGGTGGTTCCTAGAGTCTCCAAAAGTAGAATGGGAGGCAGATCCTTTAGCTATCAGGCTCCTCTCCTGTGGAACTAACTCCCAGTTTTCGTCTGTAAGGCAGACACCCTGTCTACTTTTAAGACTAATCTTAAAACTTTCCTGTTTGACAAAGCTTATAGTTAGAGTGGCTCATGTTACTCTGAGCTACCTCTATAGTTATGCTGCTATAGGCTTAGGCTGCTGGAGGAAATCAGGGTCTATTTCTCTCACTCTACTGAGTTCTACTGTTCTCCAATTTGCATTGCTTGTCGTCATTTTCTTTTTTGTTCCCTCTCTTTTTTTCTTCATAGTAGGTACACCTGGTCTGGCGTTCTGTTAGCTGTGACATCATCCAGGGAAGACAGATCATCCGCTACTACCACCTAATGTAGAACAGATTGCTGGATCAATGTGTGCTTGTGTGCTTTTTTGTCTCTCTTGTTGTGTCTCTGTTCTGTCTTCTGTAACCCCCAGTCGGTCGAGGCAGATGACCGTTCATACTGAGCCCGGTTCTGCCAGAGGTTTTCCTTCCCGTTAATGGGGAGTTTTTCTTCCCGCTGTCGCTTCATGCTTGCTCAGTATCAGGGATTGCTGCAAAGCCATCAACAATGCAGACGACTCTCCCTGTGGCTCTACGCTTCTCCAGGAGTGAATGCTGCTTGTCGGGACTTTGATGCAATGAACTGGTTCCCTTATATAGGACATTTTTGACCAATCTGTATAATCTGACCCAATCTGTATAATATGATTGAATTTGACTTTGGAAAGTGCCTTGAGATGACATGTTTAATGAATTGGTGCTATATAAATAAAATTTAATTGAATTTAATTGTTTTGTGGACGAAAGAGCAGGCAAAAGCTCGGAAGTCACAAATTAAGGAAGGTGATTTATTAAATAAAAAAACTGGAACCAAGAACAAGAAGAGATGATGACCAGAACTGAGGTGGCATAACTGAGGACCTAACGACTAGTGTGGCAGACTAAATAGGGGAGGAGCCGGAAGGAACAGCAGGTGGAGTGAATTAACACAGGTGAGAGGACTAAAGGCAATTAAAGCTGCAAACAGCATTGGTGGCCCTCACAGCCAAGTGTGGCTTGGCTTGCGCCGCGACTGCAGGAGATCAGCACCTCCAAACTTCCCTGCCTCAGGCGAGGCTGGTGCCCTAGTTGTAAAATGATGGCATCAATCATTGAAATAGCTAACTGTGTTCTAAGTGGGCGTAACTAAATCAAAATCATCACTTGACCACACCACCCTTTCAAACAGTGATCCACAATGAAGCACACAAGTTTAACTTGTGTTTTATCTATTGTGGGTTCTTGAATAAATCACCATTGTACTTGAAGACGATATTTTATTACAGGCAAAACATTACCTTGTGTCACTCTCCACAGTCAGTGATCTTGGAACAGCATTGCCCCTTGGTGCACACTCTGACCTCTACATCTCAAGTTAGTCATGTTAAAGGCTCCTATTGTTGCAAAACCCTTTCTATAAAAGAAAAATATGTGCATCTAAAGTACTCAAGTCTTTTTCACACAGGTTAACATGTTTTCTTTTCTTTAAGTACTTCAAAGATTTTTTCTAATTTCAGATCCTGTTCAATTAGTCTCTGAGGTTGTTTTACTGTCCTTGAAGATCTTCTCAAACTCTGTTCCTGAGCTTGTTTTACCGCTGGGAGTCTCTTAGGCACGTATGGAATGTGATCATTTGGATCACTGTCATGCTCACCTGTATTAGGCTCCTTCCAGTTGTCTTGGTGAGTTCTCCTTAGAACAGCACCATCTTCTGTCTGGATGTTATATGAACAGTTGCTTTCCTTGTCCATGTATCGCTGTTGCCTTTTAGTCTCACTGGGTCACCAGCCTGAAGCTCTGGAAGGCTGTGTACCTCTGTCTTAGTAAAACTTCTGTTTTACTTTTAGTTTCTTCACTCTTTCTCCATCTTCAGCAGGGTTTCTTTTATAGATAGGTTTGATCTCTGTCTCCATCTCAGACTCGGCCTATTAAGAATTGTGCTGGGGATATATCGCATTTTAATGGTGTTGTGCAATTATACACTGTTTAAAGTTATTTAATGTTTCATAAATAACTCTGTCTGTTAAGTATTGTCTGGTGATGATCAGCTCTTAAGCTGATATCAAGACAACGGTTGAAAGGGATGAATTCGAGTACTAGCGATCTTTTAACAGCAAAACCTGCACACACATAGAATAAAGGAGTGACACCTTCTTTTCAGGTTCAAGAATTTAATAACAGAAATAAAATGAACATCCAGAGAACATCACTGTGCAATGCTGTTTATCTGAATTAACAATTAACAATATTTTGATTAGTAAATTCTCTCTACTAGGCTAGTGAAACTTAACTAAACTACTAAGCAAAATGAAGATAAAAAAAAGCTAAGCTAAGGAACTATTTACATGCAAAAACAAGTAAAAGACAAAACAAAAGTGGTTAGTCATAATCAGAATAATTCAGTGAATCCTTGTTCACTGCAGATCTGATAAAAGAAAAACATGGAGTGGAGTTAAAAAACATTTGCCATGTATTTCAATCCATTCGCAATACGAATCCTGAGTTAAACAAGACATTATTTGATGAAATAATATTCTGTTTAAGTTAAAGAACCAAAGTTCAAGTTAAAGAATGTGAATTGAGGTTAAATTAGCTTGACTAATTTAAACAACATTTGACATGTGTTTCAATCCATTCACAATGCAAAGCTTAAGTTAACCAGTACATTATTTTGAGTAAATAACATTCTGAGGACCGATTTGTCCTGTAAAATCTTTTACTTCAGAATCGCTTGTCTTTGTTTATGCGATTCTACCTCCTGTGAGTCCAGTCCAATTTGATAATCCGAGAAGGCAGTAAAAGGGGAACCGTTGCTCGTCCAGCAGCGGGCAAATGGCTTAACAGCAGCAACATGTGGTCGGAATCGGAGGCCTGATGTCCTGCAGACAGTCTCTGACTCGGTTGCAGTCACGATTAGAACAGGTTTTCCTCAGAATTCGACAGCAGGTCATTCTGCCGGGTTTTCAGCTCCGTCTGGGTTTTGCTTCCCTGTAAAGGCTGACAAGAATAAACAAAGCTGCTTCGGCAATCTGTACTTTGCGGCTAGTTTGCGCAGCAGTCAGAGTGCAATTTAGCTCCGGTCAGTGTGTCATTTATCCGGATTCAGTCAGGTCCTCCGCTCCCTCTTGGTCATTCCGTTGAAG
This sequence comes from Fundulus heteroclitus, assembly GCF_011125445.2. Classification (NCBI taxonomy): domain Eukaryota; kingdom Metazoa; phylum Chordata; class Actinopteri; order Cyprinodontiformes; family Fundulidae; genus Fundulus; species Fundulus heteroclitus. The sequence continues at coordinate 1,961,335 of NW_023396781.1, read as the reverse complement.
AAGCAGATGAGTTCCACAGAACGGTTGGTCTGTGGGCTTTCGGCCTTAAATCACATGGCTGCTGAGGAAGGGGACTGGATGGCTGGCTAGCCTCCACCCCCTTCCCTCGGGAGCTCCAGGAGAAAGTGGTCTGAGCAGCTGGTCAGGAGTGTGAGAGCTGCAGAATCTGAAGAGCGAGAGAGGAGCTTTGTCTGTGGGAGGAAAGTTTTATAGCAGCAGGGGACCCCTGCTGAGAGAAGGGCCGTCCCCGCTGACTCTCTCTCCTTTGTGGCTGTGTGGTCAGAATTGAATCTGACATCACTATTCATCATGGCGTTATTATAGCACAACAATGGTGTGGTGCAAAGCTTTGATGATATCTTGATGAGTCTTGCTGGATCATAAAATGTCAAAACTGTTTTTTTAGTTAGCCGGGTTTTCAGTTCATTCCCAGAATTTTAATGCTCATGAGTCCACTCCCATTCGATTTTCTTTTCATCAGGTGTCTCAAAAGTGCCATTTTATTTCTTTTATATACCTTTCCCATGTTGTTTATCATGTTAGGTTAATTGGCTTCTCTAAATTCCCTTTAGGTGTGAGTGTGTGCATGAATGGTTGTTTGTCCTGTATGTCTCTGTGTTGCCATGCGATGGAAAGGCGACCTGTCCAGGTTGTACCCCGCCTCTTGCCCATTGACAGCTGGAGATAGACACCGGCACCCCTCATGACCTCAATAGGGATAAGCGTGTTAGAAAATGGATGGATGGATGTAGTTTGTTATTTCATTAAACCTCTGAAGGTTTTTTTTTGCTCTGTGGCCATGACGTATTTTGATATGCATAGAACTTTTTGTTACAGCTGTTAAATATTTTCTCCACAAGCTGGGCACCTTTTTGGAGGATGCTGTGTATCACATCAACCACATGTCTTTCATTTTCCATCTCTGTTTGTTTGTTTGGATCCCCATTTCTCCTCAGTGGATGTTCTTTTCTTTTTCATTACTCTGCTTATCTCTTGTTTTACAGCATTCATACTGCTGCTTTCACTAAACAGTTCTTTTTGCTAGTGTTTTTACAGTCTCTGCCACCTGCACAGAGCTATTGCTTTTTCCAGGTTGAGACCCTGCTCTCTTAAAAGTCTCTTCCTCAGACCATTATCAGGAATCCCACACACAAGTCAGGGTCTGTTAACCCACCAAATTCATAGGTTTTGCTCCTATTCCTCAGCTCTGTGACATACTGATCCACTGTTTCACCTGGTTTCTGAATGCATGCAAAGAATCTGTGCCTCTCAAGGTCACGTTTCTTCGGAATACTGTAACCTTTAAATTTGTCCATTATTTTAGCCAGCTTCAGCTTGTCTGCTTTATCCACAAATGTGAAGTTAACCTCTAAGGCATCTTCACCAACAACATATGGACGCCTGGGCTTTTTCACTTTTGTTATCAGCACCACTAGCAGTTAAATAAAGCTCAAAGCATTGTTTGAATCTTCTCCAGTCCTTTGCTACATTACCAGTCAATTGCAGATTTGGTGATGGATGCTGTCCTTCCATTTCAGCTTGTTTTTTATCCTCTTTTTTACTCAGACTTCGTCTCCCTTTTTTTTCAGCTAGCTTGACTGGACCCTGTAAGAGCAGGTCCAGTCAACTCCGGCTCATTTTTATCCGACCAGACATGGAAGTAGACATGCATTACTTTTGTTAAAAAGTGAAACAGAAGTGTTAACACATTATTGTTCAGTTAGTGGGTTAAAACAGAAAAAACGCAACTGTTCAAATATTACTGAATAAGAGTATAAGACAATGAGAGACTCAAAATGCTTGAGCAATGCAGCCATCAATGGAGACCCCTGTGGAATTCAATGGTCAAGCACTGAAGGGACTGATTGATACAAGGAGTACACAGACCTTGCTTTGCAGGTATGTTCATCCTCAGTCAGTTTGCACCACTGAGACCGTCTTAATTTACTGTGTCCATGGTTATGGAAGGAAGTATCCAACAGCAGATGTCTACGTGACTGTAAATTCACCTGCTTAATGTTGGGATAGCAGATAACTTGCCATTTCCTGTAATCATTGGCAGTGACCTACCAGTGCTTATTGACCTGTTACAGTCTCCTCAGTGTAATGTTGCTCTAACCCGTGCTCAAGCAAAGCAGTCTGAGGAAATTGTTTCAGACCTTAGTACCTTGTCATTTCACAATGTGGAATTTCCCACAGACAAAATAAAAGTCAGGAAGTCCAAAGCCTTGCGGAGGAGAGAAAAGTTTCAAGAGATGGTGGTAGTTCTTCCCTACTCACCACAGCCTGAGGTACTCCAAGATTTCAAAATCCCTGGTAATATATTGGAGGTGCAACACCAGGATTAAAATTTTGTGAAGTATTTTAAAGAGGACAAAGTCAACAAAAAGGACTTTTGCATTCAAAATGACATTCTCCACAGACAAAATGGGCCAATTAAACAGCTTGTGGTTCCTTAAGCAGTTAGAGAAACTGTTTTTAAAATTGGGCCATTATATTCCCTGGTCTGTGTGGTGTTCTTTATAACATATACGCGTGAGTCGTTCAACGGTGTTCTGAACATCAACTCCCTTTTATTATTCTCCTTCACTTCCGCTCCAAAACATCCCCACAACACATTGGATCATAGCACCCCCAACAGGACAATGTCATTAAACATTTTACAATTTACCACAGTCTGGTCACCTGGGGAAACATAAGACCATAGCTCACATAAAGCACTCTTTCTATTGGCCTGGCTTGCGTAAAGATGTTGTGCAGTTTTGCTGGAGCTGTCCAGAATGTCAAATTACATCAGCCAGACTTCCCAACAAAGCTCCTCTCCAACCTCTTCCAGTTCTGAGTACATCATTTCAAAGCCTGGGCATGGACATAGTGAGACTGGTGGAAAGGAGTAAAGCTGGAAATTGGTTTATACTGGTGATTGTGGATTACACAACAACATTTTCAAGTGTTCCCCCTGAAAGTTGTCAAAGCAAAGAATATTGCATTCTGTTTGGTGCATTTTTTTCCAGAGTTGGTTTTCCTCAAGGAATACTCGTTGACCAGGGCACCAATTTTATGTCCAAACTTCTCAATGATGTGAATTGACTGCTGGAAATTAAAGGACTGAGAACAACACCTTATCATCCACAAACTGAAGACCTCACTGAAAGGTTTAATCAAACACTTAAACAAATGCTAAAAATATTTGTAAATGAAACTGGCTCAGACTGGGACTAATGGCTTTCATATATTCTGTTTGCATACAGATGCAATTTTGGAGAGACTAAGTCACAAAAACTTGGACATGTAGACCTATATCTCTCTGTCTGATATTAGAAAAATTACATTATAATATAAACAATATCTTTTAATCTTACTTGTGAAAAGTTATCCTTCGAGCCCTGACGTCAATAGTCCGTGGATTTAAACAGAAATACGCCACCCAGTGCTGAGGCATAATTAGTGTGTTCAGCTTGAATCAGCAGGTTAGGGTAGCAGGTCGACCGCCCCAAGATGGCGGCCGTAATTCCTGCACCGCGACAGTCAATGCTGGGTCTACTCTTATATTATGTCTATGGTTCTGCCTGTCACTACCACTGAGCTATATAATACACTAGAGTGCTGATTTTGAATGTTTTACATGTTATTCATATTAAACATATATATGTATATATAAGTATGTGTATATATATATATATATATATATATATATATATATATATATATATATATATATATATATATATATATATGTATACACATATGTAAATATATGTTTATGTATATTGTTATTTATATATTTATAAATGTTACATACATATATTTAAATGAATAAAATGCAAAATATTTCAGCACATGACTTTCTCAGTACTTGATATTTTTAGAACATAACATAAAAGTATATGGCATTTGACATTTTAAAAGTCAAATGCCATATACTTATTATATATATATATATATATATATATATATATATATATATATATATATATATATATATATATATATATATATATATAGCAGCATTACCGCCACTTACTGGTATGGAATGTGGTTCTTGATGGATTATAGTTTTCACTATAGTTTTAATAGTGAACGTGGATCAGAGAAGATGCCTCATTCCTGTGCTGCATGTAAATGTATTCGGGCTGATTTCACTACTTGTATCTGCCTTCTATAAACTAAGACTGCACCATGTTGCAAAACTGGACACTGTGTGTATATATATATTTCTGTGTGTATATGTGTTATGAATATAAGGATCAATTTGTTAAATCTAAACATTGTGATCTTCATTATTTCATAAAACCGTGTCACATTTTGGGGGAGTATTAAAGAGGTAAATTTACTAATAGAAAAAAAGACCTAGGACAATAAAGTACAAAACAAAACAAAAAACAAACAAACATCAAAGTGGTAATGTTATGAGAAAAACGTCATATTATGAGAATTAAGAGGGAACATTTCCAGAATATTCACAGTTTGCAGAATTATTTCACTCCTGGAGTAATATGGCCAGGTTAGATTATTTAAATAATTTTTATTATTTACAAGAATAAATTCAGGAGAATGAAGCTAAAGTTATACAAAAATAAACTTGTAATATCACAAAAATAAAAATATTACGAATACAAAGTATATTCTGAGATTAAAGTCTCTCTGATACTGTTTAAGTGACTGAGTCTAACTGCAGATTTGCCACATTTAAGATGGCGGACGCTCTGACGCATCGCAGCATAGGCAGAACCCGCCCAATGACGCGTCTACGTATATGATGTCTATGTGCGGGATAGGAGGCTCCAATAATTTTTTTTCTTTTCCGGTACTTTTACGCTTTCTATTGGAAGAGCTTTCAACGACCCGCCCACCTCTTCCAAGCAGCCAATTGTAGTAGCTCTTACTGAATCACGTCTTTTACCGCTAAAACCAAAACTCGCTCCAGCTTTGTACCGTCCAAACGATTATATTTTGGGGTTTTACGAATAGAAAGGTAAGTAGGAGCTTTCAATTTTTTTAATTTATAAATGCTATTGCTTAGTGTGCTCACCAGACAACTGTGATAACCGCTGTGTGTGTGTATCTCACCGTTAACCTGCATTAGTACCGGTAGGTCTGAAACCGTGCGGCGAAAAAGTCGTACAAAACATTTTAATTTCTTTTGAATGTCGGCCTTCAAATGTTTTCCTCACTTCTCCGAAAGCTGAAAGTTGTATTTAATATTAGACCTCCAATGGTTTTAGTGCATACAAATCATGGGGAATAACCGTGATCACACCCCGGAAGGGTCAGAGGTTTAACTGACTTCTTGCGTTTTCCCAGGTTTGGCATCTGTGGGGGGCTGAGAATGGGAATCTCTGGACTGTTGCAGTTCATCAAAGATGCAGCAGAGCCCATCAACGTTAAGAAGTATAAGGGCCAGACTGTGGCTGTGGACACTTACTGCTGGCTACATAAAGGAGCGTTCTCCTGCGCTGAGAAACTAGCTAAAGGGGAACCAACTGACCAGTAAGCACTCAGTCCCAACGCTTTCAGTGAAATAAAAATAGATATTCAAGATTTATGTCAAATGTTCCATCTTCTAATCTCTGACCGTATGCATGTTACTGATCATTCTAGGTATGTGTGGTACTGCATGAAGTTTGTGGATATGTTGCTAAATTTCTCCGTTAAACCCATTCTGGTGTTTGATGGACGCAATCTGCCGTCTAAACAAGAAGTGGAGAAGACTCGCAGAGAGTGAGTATTCACCCCTGACTGTGCCTCACTCTCTGTTTACAGTACAGATGTATTCCAACTAGGGTTATTCAAAAGTCGGAACGTATGTAGTTGCACTCTTCTGCGATTTTTTAGTACGAGTTGCAATTAATCTCCATTATCCCTCACCTATGTCCATATCATGCCACAATGTTCCCAGTGCTCTCCTTTCAGCCGCCTCCCTCTGTATCAGGTGTTTGCAGCTAGGATGGTTTACATTCACTCAACTGGCCAAAGCTTTTATCTGCAAGCACAGTGTAAATACATCTTACTTGAACTATAAGAGTCCACCAAGTATTGGACCCAGTCAATTTTGCAATTGGGATATTCCACACCCTGATACGGCAATGTGGATTGCATTTTGTGTAGCTCTGGTTCTGAAGCAAACTCAATTTCTGGTCGGACCACTAACCTCCTAGGCCTCTCTTTTACTACTCTGGATGGATGATTCTTCCAGTGCATTAAGTTCATTGTTCGTTTTGGATTTCTTATGTGTCCTCAGGCGCAGGGAAGCCAACCTTCAAAAAGGCCGACAGCTGCTGCGTGAAGGCAAACTGTCAGAGGCCAGAGACTGTTTTGGACGCTGTGTTAATATCACCCCTGCTATGGCTCATAAGCTTATTAAGGTGTGGAAATCTAATCTAGATAACATGGAAATTGTATTTGTGCATAGAAAAGTCTTATACAAGTAATTTGTGAAAACATTGCTTTACTTCAAAAAGGTGTGTCACTTGTAGTTTTGGGCATCTGACTCTTATGGGCTTGGCACACGGGCAGCAACGACGCTCCCTCTCCATTCATTTCCTATAGAACTTGTGCAATAAGGTGACAGTCACTTGCCCTCCTCAAGCAAAGCGAACGGCAAAATTTGTGCATGTGAAATTTCAAGCTCATAGACATGCACGCGAGTTGAAAAAGTTGAACAATGTTCAACTTTTGTCATCGTCGCATGTCACTAAGGCCATTTATCTGGATCAGCTGTGAGGTCTGCCCTTAAAATGATATCCCCCTGCTGTTTCCTTGTGTGTAATATAGGATGAACCTGGTTGTATTTTTCTTTTGTAGAGTAGACATAAAAGCAAGATTTCAGTCAATTCCAGCTAAATCTTCTGACTCTTCATGGTCACGGACTGCTTTGAAAATATCAAAACCCCTCCAATTTCATACCCAGTAAAACTTCTGGGAAACAAGCGATCCAGCATTGCGTCCCATGTGTTGGGTCTTCACCGCAGTGGCAGTGAAAGCCATTAGTCGCTGTCGTTTGTCGCTACCCCTGTGTCGAGCCCATAGGTCTTTGTACAGATATGGTAATGGGGTCTAACATGAAATGTTTCCTTGAAGCAGGCTGCAAGGGAGAGAGGGGTGGACTGTATCGTGGCTCCCTATGAAGCAGATGCTCAGCTAGCTTATCTCACCAAATCTGGGTTTGCTCAAGCTGTCATCACCGAGGACTCTGACCTGTTGGCATTTGGCTGCAGAACGGTAAGTAGAACTTAATGAACTGTTCTGAAAGAACATGTTCCTGGATGCAAGCCATGTTTTTCTCTCAGCCTTTTGCAATTCCTACAAAAAGTCTTCCCTCCTCTTGCATGTCTTCTCCTGTTGTTGATTTTCGTGGAAGCAGGTCAATATAATTTGGCTTTTTGACAAGGGGGGGGGGGGGGGGTCCCAAAAGATTTCTACCATAACAGCTTTCTCATACAGTTTAGTTTTATCCAGCATGAAGAAATAGAAGGATTGTGGTACTGATCTTGATCTGAACTCAGCCGTGTTCCAAAACTGAGTGACTGAATGACTAAGAAGACATCAGATGGACACTTCCAAGATACCTACCACCACTATGAAGGAGTTAAACGCCTTAGTGGCTCAGATGGTAGAGGCTGTTTCCTAGGTTCTTCCTGTCCAATCTAAATGGGAGAAAGGCAAACAAAAAGACACAGTTTAAAACAAAATGGCACATAAAATCTCAGTAAATCACCCAAAAGCATGTGGAAGATTGAGAGGTCAGTAAAAAGAAGGTTCTTTGGTCTGAGACAAATATTCATAATGTTTAACACTACGTTGACGGCAACACACCAGAGATTGAATAGAGATCTTCACACCAGATCCCTGCACAACCTGACAATGCTTGAGCTCTTTAGTAAAGCAGAACGGAGAAAAGCATCAGTGTCCAGATCTGCCAGCCTTATGGAGACATTTCTTCACACAGTGCTGTCGTTGCAGCCAAAGATACAGCTACTAAAAACTGACCTAAAGTCATTAAATATTTAGGCACGCATTAATGTTTATATTTCTATTTAACTGATAATATTTTGTCTTCATTCTGATTCAAACATTTTCTTCCTTAGCAAATTCTTGTGAAAAAACAAACAAATTATGGTTTTGTTTCAAAGGCAGGAGTTAAATATTTAGTATTAGACATTTGAAACAACACATATACATTGTCTTTCCATCACAACACAAGTGATAGATCTTTTATAAATATCTTTATTCAAGTAAGGCATCATAGTAGAAAACATGAGATGGTATTAACATGGTTAAAAAAAGTTGATACAGAAAAAATTATTGCTTTCATTCTGTGTAATTCTTTTATTAATCTTGTGGGTCTCTGACTATAGAACCCCGTTAAACTCGACTATAGCTGAACATTCCTGACAGCGCGACACACAGCTGCCTCTGAAAGATCTTCTGCACCACCTATGATATTAAAAAGCTGCCGTTGGCAAAAAAAACCGAAGAGCAGCACAAAGAAATTGTTCGGAACTGAGAGCGTCCCCTCGTATTAGAACAGCGATGTGTGGCTGAGAATATTAAAATAAATCATTGACAGGGGCAGAAAACGGTAACGCTTGAAAATATATTAATCCAGAAGTGATTAGACATTTAATGATTGTCTGATCAGCCTCTCCTGACAGAAATTTCTGTCGAGTATTTTCCCTCCAGCATACAGGCTCCTCCAGAAAAGGACATACCTTTCCCAACACTTCTTTGTGCAGATCTCAGCTAAAAATATGGAAAAACTCAGTTAGCCCAAACAATGCTGCACGGTAGCGGGCGTAATTTGCTGGTGTTATCAGCTGCAGTGGAAGATCTTTGCAGTGCAAAGTACTGCTGGTTTCTGACCAGCCTTGTTGTTCTACCTCCATTTTTTAAAAGCAACCCTGTTTATACATTTCTGATTTTATGAGCAAACGCCCGAGGACTACATTAATATATGTATATATATAAGTAGCTTGTATTTGTATAGAGTTTTATCAAGTCTGATGACCCCAAAATGCTTTACACTGGTCAGTCATTCACCCATTCATGCACACATTCACACCCTGATGGTGGTGAGCTATGTTTGTAGCCACAGCTGCCCTGGAGCAGACTGACAGAAGAGAGGCTGCACAATACCACATGCTACTGCTAAAAATCACTGCAGAAAATGTAAATAATTTAATGCCAATAAAATTTTAACTCTGAAAGATGTCTCTCAGTTCTTAATTAGCAGGGCCCCATACTCTGACAGAAAGCATACTATACAGCTCTTAAAACTATCCAAGATTTTTATCTTTTCCATGTAATCGGGCTAAATCAGTTGTATCTAAACTAGGTAATCTAAAATATATTATTATTGTTATTTGATCATTTTAGTAAGCCATGTAGCTTGTTATAATCTCAGGTTTTGGACAGGCGTAATGTAGCCTCAGTGTGCACTTGCGATGTTGCTCAGAGGTCAAGTGAACGCTCAGGGAGTTTGTGTGTTTGCTCAGACACAAAATTAAGAGGGAACACTGGCCATGAACAGCTGTTCCGGTTGGTTGATAAGTATGCTTTCAAAACAAAAATGATTAAAGTCACTCCTTTCATAATGCACTCTGATCAAACTAGTTTCATTAAAGGTAGGCAGTCATCCACATATGCATGCAGATTACTTCATTTAATAGATTATTCCTATAGTAAAAACATTGAATCCAATATATTGTGTTTAGATGCAGAAAACGTGTTTGATAGACTTGGGCATTTTATTTGCTACTCTACATAAATTTGGTTTTGGAACTTTTTTTATTTTTAATAAATTGGTTAAATATTTTATACAGTTTCTCAACAGCATGTGTCAGGACAAATAACCAAACATCTAGCAGCTTTTGTCTCCTTTTGTGATCCCAGCCTGGTTCTCTATGGTCTTATGTGGTGTGGGAGTTGTTTGAATGTTAATCTTGGGGTGGCTTTAATTATATTTTTCTTTCCTCTGTGGTGGGTGGTTCCTTGAATGGCTCCATGTCCGGCTCCTTGTCTCGGTGCTGGTTCCTTCCGGGGAACAGGGGTCTGCATGGTTTGGGTGGGCGAGCTGGCTGGCTAACGTGGGTGTGTGTGGGTAGGTGGGCAGGTGGTTTGGGGAGTGCTGCTGTCCGTCTCTGATTGCGGTTGGCTCTCGGACTCTGCCGCCTCTCTCTGGCACCGCAGGCTATGGTGGTGCGGCTGGCGGAGCCTCCTTCTCTGGGTGGGGTTTCGGAGAACAAGGGTGCCTAATGTAGTAAGCGGTGGAGCTTGCTTCCTGGGAGGGCATGTTGCTCCTCAGTCATTCCTCCCCATCCCCGGGCACCTCCCTATGCCTGCTCCATCACGCTGCCACACATGTAAGAGTTGAGGGTATCCCTGGGGAGAGGGGAGGATTTTCCAGCCCTGCTGTCTGCTGATGTCCTTGGCCCCAATTTTGTTATACGTCTTAGAGATGTTCATTTATAACATTCTCACAACACACATATGTAGGCCATTATTTGGGAGTAAGGCATCTGGGGGTGGGGGCTGATTGTGTCGTGTAGGCCTCACCCCTGGTGGCTTTCTCTGCCCACATTCGCATTTAGACATTGAAGGTTCTGGGTGCATTGGGGGGTGGGGGTTACGCTGGCAAGACAAGGCAGATTTATTTATATAGCACATTTCAGTACAAAGACAATGCAAAGTGCTTTGACACCTGGCACCTGCTATCTTCCAGAGGGTGGGTGGGCTGCGCCGGGCACCCCCTTTTTGGTCCTCCCGTTTTAATCACACTTGAGAACAACATGCGACAACGCAACATTTGAGCAGGCAGAGGCAGGCTCAGCGTGTTTCTCTCACCCCTGTTTTTCCGATTCCCACCTGGACTCTGGGGCCTGGAGGAGGAGCGGTCCACTTGTGCTGGGGGTGGGCTTTCCGTCCTGGGGGCCGGCTAGACCCAGTGGCATGGGCGGGCATTGGTGGTCCATTGTTCCCTATGTTGTGCACCATTACTCAGGGGGTCACTTTGGGCATCTGGGGTTTTGGTTCCCATGGCGTCTGCCTCGGTGCTCTGGGGGCCAAAACTTTGATCATAGATGCAGGGTTTCCCGCAGCGATGTCTTTGCGAGGCGGCTGCCTCGACAAACTCACGCTACCGCCTCGCTCACATTCCAAAAAAAACCAAAAAAAACAAAAAAAAACTCGATATATACTTGCATGTTTATTTGACATTAACACGCGGTTGTTTGTTGTTGCTTTCGCGCGTACATACAGTGATTGGCAGGGAAGAAGCAGGCAAAAATACATGTATACGCCCCCCGCTCCGCGAGTCGCCCCCTAACACCCCCCATCCCCCCCCGGCCAGTCGTCCGCGCAAACCTTGCTCCGGCCAACAACTCACCGCCTCGCCTAAATAAATTCCTGCGGGAAACTCTGATAGATGTCTCTCTAGTTATTCCTTCTGCTTATGACTACAGGAAGTGGAGCACATCTCAAGCATCAGTATAAATAGCTCTTCCTCTGTACCAGTCGCCCCTGGACGATCACTACAGATTTCTGTACTGTACTATGTTGGACTGCTGAAAGCAGTTCTATCAGTTTAAGGAACCAGGTTAGATAGATGGTCAAATGTTAAGTTTGCCACCAGATGTACTGATGTGAGAATACTAGCTCTAAATGCTGAAACGAATGCTGTAGAACTAAGCCATACATTTTAAACTTTGGAACATTATCAGTATCTGAACTGTGCTATTTGTGTCAAACCTGTGCTTGATATTTCCTAAGAAATTAAATTTCCTTGGATTACTTCAGACATTTTCCATCCAAGGAGATATTCTAAAATGCACTGTGTTGATATAAAGGAACAAGGTTTGGCTGATCAATCTTTTCACTTAACATTTTTAGGTAATTCTCAAAATGGACAAGCACGGCAACGGAATGGAAATAGATCAGAACAACTTGGGCCGCTGTCGCTCCCTGGGGAATGTTTTCACAGAGGAGAAGTTCCGGTATATGTGCATCCTTGCTGGTTGTGATTATTTACCCTCCCTGCATGGGATTGGCCTGGGAAAGGCCTGCAAGCTGCTGCGGCTTGCCAAAAACCCCGACATTCTTAAGGTTGGTACAGAAGTGGAGTACTTGCATAATGACAAAACTACCTTATTTAAAAATTGTTAACCTTTTTAATTTGTAAAAACAAACCATTTGTTGATATATAATCCATTTATGTGGTTCAAAACATTCCCATTCTTTCCAGCACAGCATAGGTGATGCATCTTTTATAAATGGTTTTTATGATATTTGAAAAACATGAGACAGTATTAACATGGTTGAACCTAAAATTTTTCTCACAACCTAATTTTTTTTCCATAATCCAAATCTTACAATCACCCTCCGTAAACTTTTGGACCTTGGTATCAAAAATCAATATCAGTTTTGGACATGATAGAGGATTAAAGTCCATTCATGGTCCAAGTGGTGAAAAACCTTAATGTAAAGTAGAGTTTTACACAACTATGGAAATTCAAAAGCATCAAAGTTGACCTGTGGAATTGAGTTATTGTACTCATGGAAATTCTGACTTTGATTTTGATGCATTTTTCAGCTTTATGGTATATCTTCTATTTTCCTCCTGGCCTAGAGGACTTGACACATAATAGATGAATATAAACATAAAGTCCTCAAGATACATGCAAAGTATGGATAGCTTTGGTAGAGCTCAGCTAACACGGCAGTAACAAAGTGGGTGGGCATAGGCCCACCCACTTTGTATCAGGGCCCACTCAATGAAGTGGCTTTCCTTTGAAAAAATGTTTAAGGGGTGTCACCTAAAGCTGGGCGTACACTGTACGAGTTTTTCCCCTATTCGGGCCGATTCTTCAGTCGTGCGAGTATTTTTTGAATCGGGCCGAATTTCAGCTTGATCGTAGAGGGGGGGAGGAGGGGGGACTGGCTTCTCACGACTACCTCCCGATCAGGAATCGGACGATCGGTGAAAATCAAACATGTTTGAAATTCAGTCGGCTGTCGTGAGGTTTTCGTGAGCGCATCCTGCTGTTCAAGCAGAGCTACGAGGGGGCGCCCTCCCCTCCTCTTCGTCCCCGCCAGCGGAGGGAGGGAAGCGGGCGTCCCTGAAGCAACCTCCGGCCGGTGTTGGGGAGGGCGAGCCGTCCGGTCCGCGCAACGCGCTGGCCGCCTGTTTCGGCACTCCTTCGCTTGCTGGGGGGGGGGGGTGCGGGCCAGGCGACCTGCCGTGCCGCGCGGCTGCCGATGCGTCTCGTCCCTCCTCTCTCCCCTCCGTTCCCCCGACGCCCGGTGCCTCCTGCGTGCCTCGCCAGAGCTGGGCTCGACCCCCTGCTCTGGGTCCCTGTCACCTACCGTCGCTCGCCTGCCTCTGCCACCACAGCGAGCGGTCCCAGAGGGGACACGACGTACAGTGTGAGCAGTCCGGTCTCGTCCGAGCGTCGCGCCGCACAGATCGTGAGCGGTGAACTTTTTAAACCCCGCGGTTCTGTCGCACAGTTTGAGATGTATATAAGTACCACGACTGAAAAACTCGTACAGTGTACGCCCGGCTTAAAGTCTTCAAAAAATTATCATAAAGTAGAATGAAGAAGAATATTTGGATTTATGCTTGTCCCAAACTGGAAAATGGCAAGCTTCATGTTCTAGTTCTCAGTAAACCGGCAGCACAGAGAAAGTCAATACTAAGAGCCGTGGGACTGTGATGAGCCAAACGCAAGGAGATGCTGTAAACATCATAATTGTTGAAAAACCGTCAGCATGTAAAGGTGGTGTTGGATATTGTCATAATGTGTGCCAGAAGAGAAATTCCTCTTAGGGAGCAAAGAGAAAAAGAAGAGCACCAGATTATTTTATGGGGTCGGCGAGCTGATGGGCTGTTGCATCACCTTGCGCTTGAATTCAGGGGCTTACACAGTAATGTCTGTGCATACTTTTAAGGGGCAATTTTAGGGTCTGGTAACATTGGGAGCTTCAGCCCAGACCCCTCATACTTCTTCCTCCCTCTTTAAAAAGAGCAATTTAAGCGCAGGACTGAAAAGAAGAATTGTTCCTGCCCTCCTCACCTCCTCTTTTGGATTTCATTGACTTTTTTTTTTTTCTGTAAGCAGCATACCCTAGCTTTTAAAAACATTATTGTCTAGACGTGAAAAATGGGTTACTTTTGAAGTGATGGCAAATAAAAGTTGAGCTTTTACTCAAAGGCTCCTCAGTTCTCTTTATCTCCCTTCTGCATCAGTTTCCTCTGAACATTCTACCATTCTTTGCCAATGGCTTCTGTTCTTTGGGGCTAAAAACAAAAACTGTTTGATTCATAGTGGAAGAATAAATAGGGTTTTAGTCTTAAGAGTAGTCTTTTGGTTTGCTAAGTCATTCATGATGTTGGGGAAAGCTGGAGCCAGGAAAGACTGAGCTTTCACAAAAAACAGCCTATACTCACATCTAAAGTTATACTCAAGTTTAGGCAGCTATCACAACACCCAACACCGGTTCATTTGACTTGAATACATTTGTAACAAGCCACAGCAAAACCAAGTCTCCCCGGGACCGTCTTGAGTTATTTACGGATTCAGAAAGAGTGGACTCTGAGCTTTCCAACAATGTCAAACTTGTGGATATCAAATAAAATTTGAAAAAGATATGACCTTTTGAAAGTTGGCACTCTGCAAAGAAGAGTAGGGAGAAAACTTTGCACACCTTTCAGCAACCCCTCCCACCCAGCCCTGCCTGTCAATAGCAGGTCTCTGTAAGCTCATTGCACTGTGGTGTGAACCAGCAAGACTCTTTTTCTATGTATAGATAATTTACACTACTGTATTACAATATTTGTGTTCTGTGCATTGAACAATCATTTTTGAAATTACACATAATTTAATAGTAACAAAAACAAATAAAATTAAGAAAAGACTTAAAACACGACAGTTACAAAATTGGTAAATGTCAGATAAGTTTTGTATTTCTGCAAGTTGCAACTGTGATGCAACTCTCAAGTAAACATGTTGGTACATTGTTATTGCACCAAATAAATAAATGTTGTCTCTCAACTTCACGCCCATCTTACCACCAATAATTTATATGAGCAGTTCCACTCTGGCTTTCACCGCCGCCACATCACCGAAACAGCCTTAATTAAAATCACCAATGATCTTCTCTTGGCTGCTGACTCTAACCTTCTCTCTCTCCTGATACTTCTTGATCTGAGTGCAGCGTTCAATACCATTTCACACTCCCTCCTCCTCCAGAGACTTCCTTCTAGATGTACAATAGGTGCACCCCTCTCCTTGTTCTGTTCATACCTAACTGGCCACACTCAGTTCATTTAATTGAAAGCCTTCCATTCCACTCACTCTCCTGTTGTTTCTGGTGTCCCCCAGGGCTTTTTCCTTGGCCCACTCCTTTTTATTATTTATCTCCTCTGCTTCATCCTTTGCCACTTTAATGTCAAGTTTCTCTGCTATGCTGATGACACCTAATATTACCTATCCTGCCAACCATCTGCACCATTACCCCCTCTCACATCTCCTCTTGCCTTTCATCTCTTAACTCCTAGTTCACTGCAAATTAATTCTTAGCGAAATTCTAACAAAACAAAAATTCTTCTAATTGGTACCAAATCAACCCTCTCTAAAGCCAATAACATTCTTTAACTATTGATAGTTTCAATGTTGCAAAGTCCACTTATTATAGATGACTTTGAGTTTATTTCCCCCCCCCCAGTGTCCTGTCTAGCAATGTGGCAATAAGGATTGATGTCTTAATGCCAAATAGAGCTCGACAGATTTTGCTTTCACAAGTGGAGCAAACAGCTTTCGCCATAATGCTCCGCTTGATTTATGCATGTAAATAGCTTTATTGTGATTCCTGCAGGGAGAATTTCAAATTATATGGACACTACAATAGGAAAGTGGGAGAGTAAAGGAAGAACAAGAAGAGAAAAAAAAGCAAGAGAAGAGGTGAAAGAAAGAAGAGATAAAAGGGAGAGAATGATAAAACGTCCTCTGTCTGCTCCATCACCTGGAATGAGAGATGCAAAAAGAACAGCACAACCAACAGACATAAAGCAACAGATACAATCAAATAACACCTTGATACCATTGCTAAATCATATGTATTATTATTTAAGCTGACATGTGTAATGTGATACCTAAAAAAAGAAAGTAAATAAATAAATTATAGCCTTTCTGTATATAAGTGAACATTTAATACCTGGGACCCAGCACCTGTGGGAGTTTGTGAGAGTGCACTAGTTTAGGTGAAAATTATCCAGAAGGAAATAGCTCGATAGTGGTTGTGGAGAACCAAAGACCCGCCTTCCCCGAGCACAGAGGCAGAGGTCAGGGGACCCCCGGATTTCATTGACAATAAATTATGCTGGGACCGGACAATCATTTCCCATATAGCCTATTGCTTTTTTTTCTATAGCCATCTCAGCTGTGTAGAAAAGTGAAATGCAGTGAAGCATAGAGCCTAAAGGGCTGTGCCTATACTCATAGAATTTGGGGTTACAATAGTTTAATAAAAGTGCTATTTCCTATATTGCTATTTCCTGTAGGCTTAAGACTAATGCTAGTGGGTTTAAGGCACGCAGGAGTCCATGCCTCACCGGGTCTGTTTTGAGGACAAACATGAAACATCAGCTCGGAGAACAACTTCAAACTCAGCCTTCGGCACGCATACTTATGAACGCAGAGGCGCCCTCAGCAGTAGAGGTGAAATAATGTCAGGTCAGGGTGAAGGATGAGATGATAAACCTGTCGCTGTGAAAGGTGACGACAGGTTATCAAATGTAACTATCTACAAGAGCAGGAGGAGATTGAGGGGTAAACTCAGCAGCAGGATCATGCGTAATGACAGCATAACAACCATCACATGCTTCAAGTGCCATAGCACTAATATTGTGCTGTAAAAAAGAAAAGAAAATTGCATAAAAAACAGTTTTGTGTGTCCCAGGTGTCTGGATCGATGATGCGATGGCAACAGTTTCTGAGTGACTTTGTGTTCAGAAATCGAAATAATGACTGCAGTTTAAATGATCTAGAAGTTGCTCTGCTGTTTTTGTGGCTCTAAATCATCTTTATAGGTGATTGGTCCTGATTTTTTTCTGCTGTCAGTTCAAGAATGTTCACTTGAACAGAGAAGGTCTTTTCTCCTCCTCAGTCTGTATCTTCTCCATCATGAACTTGTAAACGTGCAACTTACAAATAAACGTACTTTCAACTATAATTATTTGGCCCAGCCAAAAAGCAATTTCTGGCAACGCCATTGTAAACAGGTGTGGCAAAACGAGGCCACAGAGGCAATTCTAGCGACGCAAAGGACTGTAGCGGAGACAAAGCTGTTTTCATTCAACATGGAAGACAAGCTGATAGTGGCAATCTGCGTTGGGGCTGAGTTGTATGACTAAATCAATTATTACTTCCGGGACAAGTCCAGAACAGCGCCAGCCTGGAGAAAAGTGAGTGGCGAGGCTGGCTTTACAGTTAAGTAAAAGCGTCACTAGATAGCGCTGTTGTACTGCTGTATTTCTGGCTTGTCGCCCGCTGTGCGATCACTGTTGTGTGCTGTGCCGATGGCTGGCGATAATGTCACACGAGCTACAGTAAGCAAAGGTATTGACTTTGTGGCACCAATGTGAACGCATCAACCATAACAAAACAAAAAAAAACAATACTATAAGTTGTTGCTCAATTCAACTTTATTTAAATAGCGGCAAATCATGAAACATGTCATCTCAAGGCACTTTACAAAGTCAAATTCATTCATATTATACAGATTGGGTCAGATTATACAGATTGGTCAAAAATTTTCCTATATAAGGAAACCAGTTGATTGCATCAAAGTCTCGACAAGCAGCATTCACTCCTGGGGAACCGTAGAGCCACAGGGAGAGTCGTCTGCATTGTCCATGGCTTTCAGCAATCCCTCATACTGAGCAAGCATGAAGCGACAGTGGGAAGAAAAACTCCCCATTAACGGGAAGGAAAACCTCTGGCAGAACCGGGCTCAGTATGAACGGTCATCTGCCTCGACCGACTGGGGGTTACAGAAGACAGAACAGAGACACAACAAGAGAGACAAAAAAGCACACAAGCACACATTGATCTAGTAATCTGTTCTACATTAGATGGTAATAGCGGGTGATCTGTTATCTCTGGATGATGTCACACCTAACAGAACGTCAGACCAGGTGTACCTACTATGAAGATAAAAGGGAGATAACAGAAAGTTAGAAGCTGAAATGACGACAAGCGATGCATATTTAAAGAACAGTAGAACTCTATAGAGTGAGAGAAATATACCCTGATATTCTCCAGCAGCCTAAGCCTATAGCAGCATAACTATAGAGATAGCTCAGGGTAACATGAGCCACTCTGACTAGAAGCTTTGTCACAAAGGAAAGTTTTAAGATTAGTCTTAAAAGTAGACGGGGTGTCTGCCTCACGGACCAAAACTGGGAGTTGGTTCCACAGGAGAGGAGCCTGATAGCTAAAGGATCTGCCTCCCATTCTACTTTTAGAGACTCTAGGAACCACCAGCAGACCTGCAGTCTGAGAGCGAAGTGCTCTGTTAGGAACATACGGGGTAATCAGAGCTCTGATATATGATGGAGCTTGATTATTATGATTATTAAGGGTGTTACGGCTACTCTTGTATCAAAATAGTTTCCAAAAATAAAAAATTGCCAGAGTAGTTCTTAGGAGGAGGTTTTTTGACTCACTCAAAACAAAAAGCACTTGTGGAGAATTTCCCAGTTTCAAAATGTGTGTTTTCTTTACTTATAAAAAATAACAAAAATATTCTCCGAGTTGACTTACAAAAAATTCTAATATAAACGTTAACTGGTCTTTATGTGTGTAGAAAAACTGTTTCACTCCTCACTCCTTCACCAAACAATCAGATCCTCCTCAACAGCTGCTTCTACTTGTTAATCTCAGCAGGAGGCTGACTGACAAGGAAGAGGGTCTAACCCTAACTAATAAATAAACAAATAAACAATAGCTCTACCATTCACAACCTTAGATCTGTAACATTAATAATTTAGCAAAAAATAAATAAATTAATCTAATTCTTAATCGGCTCCAACATCCCGGCCCCTAATTGTTAGCCTTAACAAAATAACAATTACAAAAATAATATTCACAGGAGCCTAGTATCTAGCAAAAACATTACATAAATGTAATCCTTTAGTCTATAAATGTTACCTAGAGCCTCTCAACATTTCTTTTTTTTTTTTATATTATTTTTATTAATTTTAAATTCTTTACAATACAGAAAACAAAGAACAAACCAATGCCACTACCCTCATACAAACAACAAAATAAATAAATAAATAAATAAAATAAAATAAAGAAATAAAATAAAAATCTTCTCCTCCAGTCCATGTCGCCCTTCAGCCAATGAGAGAGAAGAAATAAAAGCGAGCAAGGATAAATGGTACAAGCTAAAGAACAAAATAACAGTAAAACTGAAATCCTAAGAACCAAGCAGAAAGGACTCAAGGGGGCCCCAAAGAGTCAAAAATGTGTCCGATTTGTGGTTAAGATCATGGGTCAGCCTTTCCAAAGGAAGAATAACAGATATCTGTGTGAGCCACATATTTACTGTGGGGGCAGAAGGAGAAGTCCATTGTAACAAAATACATTTCTTGGCAAGAAATTGGAGAATTGTAAACAGGGATTTAGAGTGTGCATTCAAATGGTTAGGGGGAACATTTAGAAGATAGAACATAGGTGACAGAGAGAAGCGAACACCCAAGACCTTTTCAACCACCAGATGTACATCCCTCCAGAAGACCCTTAATAGGTCACATGACCAAAATAGGTGAAAAAAAGTGCCTTTATGGCTCAAACATTTGCAGCACAGATTAGAACTGTTGGAGAACATTCTCTGAAGACGAACAGGGGTATAATAGGATCTATAAAATAATTTGAAATTCTGTTCTTGTATAGAAATAGAGGTGCATTTAGGGAAGGTTCCGTTACAGATCTTAAGCCAATCTAAGGGACTAAATTTCATCTCCAGATCACGCTCCCACAACCGCTTAACAGAGTCAAAGCTTGATGGTACAGAGCTAAATAAGGAAATATAAAATTTGGAAATCAGACCTTTGGGAGAGGTGGTTGAAACCAGAACATTTTCTAAATCCGTCAAATCCCTTCGGAATATATTTGACCGAAATAATGAGTCCATAAAATGCCGGATTTGAAGATATTTATAAAAATCTTTCTGAGGAATGTTGCTCTCGTCTCTGATCTGATTAAATGATTTAATATCACCAGAAATCAACAGATCTTTGAAGTCCTTCAGACCAGAACGAGACCAATTCAATAGGCCGATACTTCTAATAGAAGAAGGTAGGTCAGGGTTCAAAGTCAGGGGAGATCTAATTGAGATGAAGGGGGGGATATTCAAATATTTTTTTATGTCTTGCCAAGCTAACAAAGTACTATAAACTACAATGTTTTCCTTCAGGGAGTCCAGCTGATCCAAGTTATTGATGAACGGGAGGGAACTTAACCTTCTAGGACAGCATGATAAGGATTCAAGGCCCCTCCATAAACAGGTGTCTCTACTAGAGAACCAGTCCGTCATAATTTTAAGCTGAGCAGACCAATAGTACAGCTGCAAATTAGGTAAAGATAAACCACCCAACTGCTTGGGTTTAACAAGAGTGGAGAACCTAATTCGTTGATGCTTATTATTCCAAATAAAACGAGAAATATGGGAGTTAAGTGATTTAAAGAATGTAAGGGACAAGTAGCAGGGGAGGTTTTGAAACAGGTAGCTTAAGCGAGGGAGAATATTCATTTTTATTGTATTAACCCTACCGAGAAGTGATATAGGTAAAGTGGACCATTTCAGCAGATCATTCTTAATGTTCTGGACCAGGGGGGAATAGTTTGATGAGAACAAATCTTTCAAATCAGGGGTAACAAAAATACCCAGGTACTTGAAACCTTTTTTAGATGTATGAAAAATAGGTTGTAGCACCATTTCTTGAGGGATGTTGAAAGGGCAAGCGACAGACTTGTCTAAATTAATCTTATAACCCGAAAGAGCACTAAATTTATCAATGGAGCTAAGTAAGGCTGGGACCGATTTATTTGGGTTTTTCAGGTATAAAAGGACATCGTCAGCAAAAAGGGAGATCACATGGTGAACGTCACCCACCCTAATTCCAGATATGTCTGGATTAGACCTAATAGCCACAGCTAAGGGTTCAATGAACAAGGTAAACAACAAAGGTGACAAGGGGCACCCCTGTCTACAACCCCTCTGAACAGAAAAACTGTCTGACAGCAAACCATTGGTATTAACCATGGCTACTGGATTGGAGTAGAAGGCTTTAATCATGTTAATAAAGTTAGGGCCCAAGCCAAATTTCTGTAAAACTAGGAATAAAAAGGGCCATTCTACCCGATCGAAGGCCTTTTCTGCATCGAGGGAGATAAGCAACGCAGGGTCCTTATGCTGATTAAGATAATGAATGACGTTTAAGGTCCGGTGCACATTGTCTGTTCCATATCTAGATTTCACAAAACCTGTTTGGTCGGGGTTTATTATCTTCGGAAGAATTTTCTCTAGTCTCCGCGCCAACACCTTTGCAACAATTTTATAATCAACATTGAGGAGACTAATAGGCCTATAAGATGAGCAATCTAGAGAACTTTTATCTTTCTTTAACAATAAGCTGATGGAAGCAAAGTTCCAAGACGGAGGCACACCTCCAGCCAGGATATCATTTATAGCAGGTAAAAAGATAGGATGGATCTCGGGCCAGAACTTCTTAAAAAATTCCAGTGGAAATCCATCGGGACCAGGACACCTGCCTCTCAACATTTCTAATGCTTAAAGCAGTCCATAGTAAAGGTTAGAAAGTCTTATTTCATCCAGCTGCCTCCATTAAAAGACAGAGCTTATCTATTGGTCGCTGGATGACATTGGCTTTGGCTTTAACCAAAACGCTTCTAACAAAGCCTTTGGCATCCGGAAAAATCTTCATAACGGCCCATTGTCCATGCGCTCCTCGGTGCCGAGTTATCCACAATAACAACCAGATCTCCAGGGCTGAAGTTCCTGTTTTTGCTGTTCCACTTGCTTCGTTCTTGCATGAGTGGGATATACTCCCTTATCCAACGTCTCCAGAAAAGATCTGCAAGATACTGTGCTTGTCTCCATCTTGAATATTGATCTGTTTTCTCATAGACTCCTGGTGGTATGGTTGCTTTTCCTTTCAGCTAGAGTAAATGGTTTGGTGTTAGTGGTTCTAAGTCATTAGGGTCATTTGACACTGAAGTTATTGGCCTGTCATTTAGGATGGCTTCCACTTTACATAGTGCTGTTGATAGGGTTTCATCGTCCAGTGTTTGTTCCTTTAGAACTGATGTGAGGGTCCTTTTGATTAGACATATTAGTCTTTCCCAGACCTCACCTTGGTGAGCCCCAAGAGGAGGGTTAAAAACCCATTTTATTCCCTCTACTAAAAGACTCTTTTGAATTTTCTGATGATTTAGCTCTCTGAATGCTTCTTGTAATTCCTTTTGTGCTCCCACAAAGTGTGTCCTACAGTCTGTTCTGATGCTCATCACTGATCCTCTTCTGCAGATGAATCTGCGTATAGCATTTATGCACAATGATTTAACAGGAAGCCAATGAAGGGAGAAATATGATCCCTCTTATTGATTTTCATCAGAAGTCTTGCTGCAGCATTTTGGATCAGCTGAAGACTTTGAACTGCATTTTGTGGACTTCCTGATAGGAATATCTTTCATACTAACACAGGGTGGCCGCGGGTCCTTAAAAAGTCTTAAAAAGTCGTAAATCAATTTTCCTCAAAATAAGGCCTTGAAAAGTATTAAATTGTCTTAAATTAATTTTGCATGGGTCTTAAATATTGGTGTGTCACGTCACCGTGAAAATACGGGCAATCTGTTCTGCTAGGTCGAATATTTTTTTCCGGTAGCCTATGCGCTGCGTTGTCGATGGCCGTTTCTCAATATGCGTTCTTGAGCAGGCTCGTGTGCTCGTGACACGTCATCAGCCACAGACCGAGCACTGTTGGCGCGGTACGCACGTGACGTCACCATCTTATGAGCAACGCTCCTTGCCTTTAAGGTAGGACAAATGGTGGGAGAGCGCACGTAGCAACCAGCCGTTACACATGCAACAGAAACAACGATATGACCGACTTTTCAGCTGTTAAACTATCGCAAGAGGATGTCCAGGCGCCCATTTTACTGGTAGAACTGTGGAACAACATACGCCAAACGCGTTCGTGTGAATCGCCCGGTGGACGGGCCGGGAAAATGCGTGACAGCAACCGCAGCGGTGCGCGAACCCCGCCGGCCGGCCGGTGTCGCGGGAGCGCGCCTCGCTCTGTACAGCTGAATATCGACGAAGAAAACGGATTAAAATGTGACCAACGGAGTTACTTGTTCTTATATTAGTGATATCAAAACGTTTGAATATACCTCTTGTGTGAAAAAAACGGTGTTTATTTGGCAGATTCGTTTACAAAAGTACGGGTTTAATGAACACCATTAAATCCAAAGTTTTTATCTGAGGTACCGCTGATTTATTTGTTGTGGTCTCTCGTCATTCACATACAACAATAAACCATGAGAACCGACGTGAGTTTTGAAACTGCAAAGCTTTGTCTTAAACGGAAGATCAGACTGCATCTACAGTAAACAGCACAGCGTTCATAGACCAGTTTGATGCATTCGCTACTGTCAGAAAGCTATGGTGCTTTCAGGGGCATGGGACATTTCAAACTTACAAAGAAAGAGAAATAAAACGGAAAAGAACTTAACTCATACAATAATGTATTTTTCCAGAAAATAGCGTGACCTTTCTAACAATTCTTAATGCTCTATACTTGTATTTATTAAATTGTTTTTGATTCTGCAAATCTGCTAGCTTTTTATTCTGAAAATTCTATAATATTACAACAGCAAATTATCAAAGTATTTCAAAAGTCTGTTTAAAAGTTCCAAATTGAGCTGCAGATCATACAGCAACAATTGCCCTGTCATTGTTTTAACGGGCTGAATTTGCATTTGCTGACCCTTATCCTTTAACTACAGATGGATATACAGGAATAAAGTCATACAAGTGCCAACCCCTCATAGATAGCAGGGGGTGCGTTTTTTGGCAAATGGCTGCCGAAAAATGCACCCCCTATGTTTTTAATCTAAAAATTGTCCCAGACTCATGAAATTCATACTGGTAGCTTAGAACACATTTGTAAACATGTAGGAAATGTTAAATCAGCTACAAGTGTATATTTCAGTAAAATAGCAGGGGTGCGTTTTTTGGCAAATGTACATGTAAATGTATAACACCGGCACCGCAGCGGTGGCCTATAGGGTAGTTCATTGTTATTGTTTTGATGCGGGTTTTTCGCGCATGCACGCCGGACTGGTTGGCAAAAGGCGAACACAAAGGCGGACGCAAACAGAGAAACTGACGAGTTCTCCACGTATTTTTCTTCTTCAGATAACGTATCACAAGATCGTTATAAGAGTAAGTTGATGGTTGATGGTATCAGATTGCCAGATCCACACAGCAAAAGCCTGAAGGGACGGAGCGAGTCTGTGAAATGCTGACAAGTGTTCCGTACCGCGACATATACAGCTGCCTTATAAACACACAGGCCAGTACAGACGAGAGAGCACGAAAGCCCCTGAAACCACTGGACGGCTGCAATTATTTTATATCGGGAAAAAGGCTCCAGCAACCCCCGCAACCCCTGTTTTATTTATTTTTGTTCTGAAGGAACAGTATTTTATATATTTACTTGATTTTATAAGCATTTGTTCATGGGACTGTAATGACATGTTTGTCTTTTCGCATTAAACACATTTAGTCGATGTTCTTAAACTCAACAGTCATTTTGATTTGTATTTCCATCGTACGTTTGGTCTTAAATTTCATTTAGAAGTGGTATTAAAAGGTCTTAAAAAGTATTAAATTTAACTTGTTTATACTTGTAGACACCCTGTAACAAGCGTTCAGCTGGAGCTTTGTGATGTTTATAGCCATTTTGTAATGAATTGATGGTGAGACGTTGGAAACAACAGCACGAAGAACTGACTCAATGCAAAAAGACAACAAAAGCTTTCAGAGATGAGAAATGCAGATGGGCCGAACTTGAAAACGTTCTTGAAGACTGGGTGAACTCACAGAGAGCAAACAGCAGAGATGTTTCCACGGCGCAGAGCCGACTGAAAGCCAAAAGCATCGCCACCAAAAATAAAATTAAGGATTTTAGAAGTGGACCATCATGGTATCTCAGATTCATGAGATGAAAGGGTTTGTCTATCAGAGCGCAGACAACTCTGTGTCAGCAACTCCCTCCCAACTGCGAGGAAAAAGTTACAAACTTCCATCAATTCACTCAAAGATTCCGATAATTCCATGGGACCAGACGATATCATAAACATGGATGAAGTTCCTTTGACGTTTGACCTGCCTCTCACCAAGACAGTTGACACAAAAGGTGAATCCTCCATCACGCTGAAAAAACAACCGGCCATGAGAGAACGCATTTCACCTGCGTTCTGGGCTGCACAGCATCCGAACAAAAGCTGCCACCAATTGTGATTTTTAAGCGGATGACGATGCCAAAAGAAAAACTTTCAAAAGAAATTGTTGTGAAAGTTAACAAGAAAGGGTGGATGATGGAAAGCCTACTGAAGGAGTGGCTGACAGTGTTATGGCAAACAAAGAAAAAAGCATTGCTTGTGTTGGACAGCATGAGGGCCCATGTAACAGATTCTGTGAAAACAGCCATTAAGAAGGCAAACTCAATTCCAGCTGTGATTCCTGGAGGGACAGCAAAGTATTTGCAGCCACTTGACATCAGTGTGAATTGTGCATTGAAAGCTTGCGTTTTTGTTATAAAAAATTCATAGCAAGAAATAAGAATGTTTAAAAAAAAAGATGTTGTTGCTATATTCAGCCACCAGAGGGCAAATGGAGATTAGAACTTCGCAAAAAAGGGACTGTTGTGTTTTTGTGAACCCCTATCTTTTGCCATGCGATGGTAAATTATCAAGCAGACATGAAGATGTTTAATGACGTAATACAGAAAAGATGAAAATACCCAGATTAGGAAGCTTGAAGCAACAAAATGGGAACCTAGATTTTAAATGAATGTATGACTGCTTGGGCCGATTCTATTGTGAGTTCTTCTCCTCTGAACAGGTGATCAGAAAGATGGGCCAGTTCCTGAAAATGAATTTAGTCGTTCCTGACCAGTACATTGAGGGATTCATCAGAGCCAATAACACCTTCCTTTACCAGCTGGTGTTCGATCCTGAGATGAGGAAGGTTGTGCCCCTTAATCCCTACCCAGAGCACATAGATCCAGCTTCTCTGAGCTATGCTGGAATGTATCTTTTTTTTCAACATCAGCGCAGTTTTACTTTCAAGCATGATTCTAAAAAAAAATTGATTCTACTTTTATTACATAAGACTTATTCCTTAGTGGTCATGAATTCAGAAATCTAGGAGATGACAAAGGCTTGGACATGGCCTTGGGAAACCTTGACATCAACACCTTGGAGAGGATTGATGACTTCAGTCCAGACAATCCCCATTCCCAGGTATTGTTTCACAGCTAATGACAGAAATTGCAGAAAAGAAACTATCACGTCTAACTTTACTTTGAGAAATGTCTTTCCAGTCGTGCAAAACTCGCAGCAACAGCTGGAACAACTCCCCAGCTTCGGCAGGAATCAGCATCTGGAGCAAGAGCTTCACGTCAGCCTCTGCTGGTCCTACCAGTCCTGTTGCTCACCCAGATAAATCGCCCTCCACCAGGGGGAAGGAGAGAGTCATCGGCCTCCATAACCTGAGGCTTCAATACAGAGAGCAGTCAGTGAAGAGGCTGAGGGAAGGTAAGCTGTTTTCTAACGCCAGCAAGCAGTTTTAATGTGGGCATACAAATATTTGAAAATACCCACAGATGGGTGAAATGTTGAGTCAATCAATCAATCATTCAATCAATCAATCAATCAATCAATCAATCAATCAATTTTATTAGTCAACTGCAATTTGCATTACAATCGAAAATTCAGTTCCAGTACAACCGTCCATCACATACACTTAACAAACATTTTGGGGGAACGATTGACTGAGGCCTTGCATTGCCAGGAACACAGCCAGTCGGCCGCTGCTAAAAAGCGCAGCCGTTAGGTGTGTTCCCCAAACTGCCCCAGACCCCGCTTTACACGGGGTCCCCAGGCGCTGCCCTTGAAACTCTCGAAGAAAGAGCAACAAGAAAGAGGGGGGGGGGGGAGAAAAAAAGAGACAGATGTTTGCCTATTTATGCTCTCACCTATAAAGAGACAAACAACCGACACAAAAAAACCCTCATAGCACAAAAGCACAAATAAACACAAGACAACATGTATGCAGACCCAGACATCCTTCTGTATTTGCCGATACTTCAAAAATCCACAAAAACCAATAAGTAGAGATCCCAGTATCCTTAATCCAATGTGAAAATTTCAAACGTCCAGGAATGACAAGGTCGAAAGACACACCGTTTTCCTCCAGGAATTTAGGGTGTATCTCACAAAATAAGTCAAATCAGGACCGGACGGGTCCCCCTTCCGTTGCCTACCCGTCGAAAAAAAATTATCAATAGTATTGAGAGACCAGCTTACCAGATCCATGTTTTTCAGAGTTCGGTTGGTATGAAGAAAGTGCTCAGAAAGACAAGACATAGCAAAGCAAAGCAGGAGGTGGGTAAAAGCTGCAGAGAGAGAAAAGACACAACCGACCTCGGAGAGAGACAGAGAGAGTTGAGTCAGTGGTACAGTCAGTCATCTGGCCTTCATCCAGTACTGCATACTGCAATAAGACAAACTCAGGCGAACATTAAACAAGAGAGACTTTATGAGGAAAAAAGAGATAGTTAATGTTATACCATCATGAAAGTATACATTGTGTGTGCTTGTGAGTGAGAATTTGTTGACAAGATCACCAAAACACCCAGCTTTCAAGACCAAAACAGCATGGACTAATGGGCCACCATAGGTCACAGCTCCCCCAGTCAGCAGGACCCTGGGCACACCCACCAGAGAGCGGAGCCTGAGGCAAAGGAGCACATATAATGCAGTGGGGATGTGTGGGGATACATTTTTGACTCCACAAGGAAACTCATAATGTAATGAGGAGTGTAGTCAAATGGTGGCCTCTGTCCAAAAGCTTTGGATACAGAGAGGTTTGTTGGTGTCAGATGTTTGACTTTGCCCTTTTTAGGGCAAAGTCAAACATCTGACACCAACAAACTTGGCTGCATTATGCTAAAAAGCATAATGCAGCAAAGATGGGGTCAGTCAAACATTTGACTCCACCTTCACTTATGATTTAAGATGAAAAATCTGGATTTTGTAGTTTTATAAACTCACAACATTCTGATCCAGTGGGGTTAAGCGCAAAACACATTAGGGGTGGGTAACTTTAAATATTTCCGTCTACCCTTTAGCCACTAGCGGAGCTAAACCTGTAGCTTTCAGGTTTCGTGCCCCTGAAGGTCACTAACAACCCTGCACTGTTACAAAATTAAACTGTTTCAATCACTGTAATCTGACAGCAGACGACTTTAGATCAGCAGATTGTTTATAAAGACAAGGCCATTTCCACCCCTCTAGATGAGATCCTACATCAGAGAACCACAAATATGTCTGATCAGGTGTCATAGCTGTTTTGTTTTGTTGTTAGGGCAGTCTGAGCTCAGTCTGCTGTAACCTAGAATAGGTCATGTGACCTAGAATGGCATTCTGGGTCACATGATCCATTCTGCAATGGATCCCCCCTTCTCAGGTTACATAGTTGTGTTTTTGAGAAGTGGAGTCCACACTGAGCACTGATACGCGCAAGTACTGCATATTGACCTGAAAAGTCATTTAATATATCTCATATTGAGCTAATACTTGGGTCAAAACTTATAAGATACTGCTTTAAATTCACAATGCGGTTAGGATGGATGGGGTTAAATGTTTGAGTGTGAAATGTATAGTGCTGTGGAGATTTTTCTCTTGTAAATAACTATGAATTGAATTTAAATGTTTAACTCCACCCTGAAACAAAACTCCATGGGGAGTAGGTGGGGTAGAACTGTGCCCTGAAATGCATAATAGAATAAACTTATTCAAGGGTGGAGTCAACACAGGGGAAGATGTGTTGCCAGATTTTGGCTACACCTTCAAGCAAATAATGCAGAAAGTCAGATGTTTTGACTCTTCCCTGAATTAAAATACAATGCAATGGTTATGAATGCACTAAATGTCCGACACTGCCCTGAAAGGTGAATATCCACTGGGGGTAGGCGTTGTCTCTGCCCTGAAGCACAAAGCAGTGGAGGGAGTCAGACTCAGGGGGGGGGGGGGGGGTGTCTGGCTCCACCCTGACAACACTCTACACTGGGACTGGGTGTTGTCAGATTTCCTTTGTAGTTTGGTATTAAAATGAAACATTTTATTGCTATTTATCCTTCGAACTTGTTTATATCATCTTCACCTGAAAAGGTAACACTAGGTCTTTTATACAAAAGTTGCTCCCTTTGATACATCCTGTTTAGTAAATGACTGATCCAAAAACCAAATAAAGCCAAAGAAATAAACATAGCACACAAATTTAGACCTTAATGTGAAATATCTGTGTTTCTTTTAGATTCTTGTACATCTGATCAAGAGATACTGCAGCAGTACTCGGCTTCAGGGCCGAAACGATCCAAGTTAGAGCTGCAACCAGACAAGCAGGTGTTGAGCAGCCAGCCTCGGCTACGCAACTGCTTCGCCTCTACCACACTGCTGCAGCGGAGAAACCACGAGTCAGAGGAGAACACGAATCAGGCCACCCACAGCAGGTGATGTCACTGTCAAGCCGCAGCATCTGATTGGCTGAATGTTGTACTCATTTTAATACAGACCGTTTCAATTCTCTGAATCATTAGAGATGTGCATTTCAACTTAAACATTCAGACAGATCTTTAAATACTTGCTTTCACCACAGAAGAGCTGAAACCATGACTGTCAGCAACAGGTTCCTTTTTACAGTCTCAACTCTATCCCTTAAATAAAGAAAGAAAGGAAGACGTCCCAGCGTGTCGCATAATTTTTATTTGTCTAATTAATTTCCTATAATTGGCCATAAACAGCTGAGTGGGGTTAAGTGTGATAATAATTCCCAGATATCTAAATCCTTGTTTGGACCAGCGAAATGAGACACTGTTGTTGAGCTGTATAGGCCAAGTACCTGAAATCATCATGTCTCCTGACTTAGTCTTGTTAATTTTGTATCCAGACACTAACCCATGTTCATAAAGGCATTTCATAAGTGCAGGGATGGAAAGAAGTGTTTTTTTTCAAAGAGTAAAATATCATCCGCGAACAAGGCCATCTTATGGACTGCCCCCCCCCCCCCCCCTTCATCTGCAAGCCTGATGGCTAAAGGATCTGCCTCCCATTCTACTTTTAGAGACTCTAGGAACCACCAGTAGACCTGCAGTCTGAGAGTGAAGTGCTCTGTTAGGAACATACGGGGTAATCAGAGCTCTGATATATGATGGAGCTTGATTATTAAGGGCTTTATACGTTAGAAGAAGAATTTTAAATTCTATTCTTGATTTAACAGGAAGCAAATGAAGGGAAGCTAAAATTGGAGAAATATTATCCCTCTTGTTGATTTTCATCAGAACTCTTGCTGCAGCATTTTGGATCAGCTGAAGACTTCGAACTGCATTTTGTGGACTTCCTGATAGTAAAGAATTACAATAATCCAGCCTTGAAGTAACAAATGCATGGACCAGTTTTTCAGCATCACTCCTGGACAGAATGTTTCTAATTTTGGTGATATTCCTGAGGTGAAAAAAAGGGAACTCTGGAAACCTGTTTAATATGGGATTTAAATGACATGTCTTGGTCAAAAATAACACCAACCTGATTTTGGTACATAATTTACATAGTATGGGAGCAAATTTATTCATGAATATTTTGTAGTATACTCCAGAAAAGCTGTCCTTCCTGGTGATTTGTTGTTTTTTAGTCTGGTAATGGTTTCTCTCAATTTACTTTCTGTGATGGGTTTTGTTAACAGTTCTGTGTCCTCACTTGCTAGTTTATTTAGTTTAAGGAGACCTAAAAACTGTAATTTTCTCTTCTTTAAATTCTAGTTCTTCAGCTGGGTTGTGCAATTATACACTGTTTAAAGTTATTTAATGTTTCATAAATAACTCTCTGTCAAGTATTGTCTGGTGATGATCAGCTCTTAAGCTGATATCAAGACAACGGTTGAAAGGGATGAATTCGAGCACTAACGATCTTTTAACAGCAAAACCTGCACACACATAGAATAAAGGAGTGACAACTTCTTTTCAAGTTCAAGAATTTAATAACAGAAATAAAATGAACATCCAGAGAACATCACTATGTAATGCTGTTTACCTGAATTAACACAAGATTTCGATTAATAAATCCTCTACTAGGCTAGTGAAACTTAACTAAACTACTAAGCAAAATGAAGATAAAAAGAAGCTAAGCTAAGGAACTGTTTACATGCAAAAACAAACAAAAGACAAACAAGAGTGGTTGATCAGAATAACTCAGTGAAATCTTGTTCACTGAAGGTCTGATTCCAAAAACATGGAATGGAGTTAAAACATTTCCCATGTATTTCAATCCATTCACAGTGCAAGGCCCAAGTTAAACAAAACATTATTTGTTGAAATAATATTCTGAGGATCGGTTTGTCCTGTAAAATTCTTTAAACCCTTACGACCGAGTTTGTTAATGCGTCGTTAATGGGTCGCTGTAGCAACTCGGTGGCTAATAGGTTACAACATAAAGTAATCAAAATTGCCTTTACCAACATTGATATTCGGTGGTAATGCGGGGATAAAGCTCATAACACCATCGGAGGATGGCAGAGTTTTATGCTTTAAAATGTACTCCTTTTGAAAGGTCCGAAACCGGATGTTAGCAAGGCTAATAGCATGTTGGCTAGAGGACGCTTGGCGCTAACAAATGAAAGCTTTTGCTTTATTTTTAGTCTTAAAGGAGAAGTCCGGTCAAAATCAGAATTCAAACTGCTGAAAGTACTTTAAATATAAAACTACTACATACTGTGCAAAAAAATATACGTTTTTTTAATTATGAATAATTTTCATTTAATCATGTTTATGTGGAGGAATCCATCTTGGTCAAGAATAGTACTGTCACCTCCCATTTTTTGACGTCACTCGGCGGACCCGCAGTTGAGCAAGTTTCAACGCTCTTTGTCACGGCGCACTATTTTCCAAGATGGCGGCGACTGGTGCTCTGTACGAAGCAGAGAGTGATGAAGTACTTAGTGACATTGATGGGAGTTCCGTGGAGCTATCATCATCTGATAGCGATATAGATTTTTTTAGAAGAGTTTCTTGACAGAATCCGGACTTTTGACGGAATCCAGCGTACCTATTTCCAGTGCAAACTCAGTCGGGTCCTACAGTATATATGTATACACGTGTGTGTGTGTGTGTGAGAGTGTGTGTGTGCGCTCCGCCGCAGCATGGCTTTGCCGGCGCTGCAGCGGAGCACACACACACACACACACACACACACACACACACACACACACACACACACACACACACACACACACACAGCGGAGGAGAGATCGCGCTGAAGTGACTTAAGTTATATATTTGCCCTGTAGTAAAAAGGGCAGGTGGTCATTATTGTATAAATATTAAAATATAAAAGCGTTCCAGCACATGCTGGGGCGGAGGGATACCACATCACATGTGGTATCCCTCCGCCCCTCTGCTCGGTGACCATCCCCGCAAATTCTAAATAAAAAATTCTAAAATAAAAAATAACTTACCGAAAATCCTCGCTCTCATGTCATGTTCAAATCATTCTTCTTCAAAATGGTCGCTGCATATGACGTGTTTTCTCTCTGGCCAGAAGTTAGATGGCAAATCCGCTCTCTTCAAGTTGGCAATCCAGCAACGAGCCCGGTGGCTCATGAATCGGGAAGTTGAAATAAGCAATGTTTTTTCTACTTTTACCAGTTGTGTTGGAACATCCGATGGCCATGCACGTGGGCATTGTTGCTTCAGCAATAGCTCTTGGGAATGTCGGCGGTAAAGTCCTCTGGAAATCCGAAAAAATTATTGATGATCGCAGCTATGTAGAACGGCTCCTATTGACTTTGCATGGAAAGCGGAGAGAAATGCTGTCGCCGCTTCCGCTTTTCCACGCCCCAGGATGTGATGTCAAACGCCCCTTACTGCCCAAATATGGGCAGTAATGTCAGCCCCCATACAGTGATTCAGACGACAATTTATGTTTTTATTTTCTTATTGATTAAAGATGAGTTCATTAAATAACCACAAACGTATTAGTTTTAGTTATAGCTAATGATACCCTGATTTTTCCTTGTTGACCGGACTTCCCCTTTAATGAGCGGCTGGATAACGTAAACATTAATGTCCCATCGATGTATGAAACCCTTGTGGAGGTGACCGTTCTGTTAAACCTTAAAACGCACTCTACAGTGACATGGTACCAAATGCTAGCAATGCTATATCGTTAGCATTTTGTTCAAAACACCAGGTGTACACAGTTTACAAGACATTTCCCAATAAACCTTTTTACTTCACCCTCAGTTCGCTGCCCAACCTGTTGATGCCTCATGTGAGTTTTGTCCACTTTGGCCTTTCCAGGAAGAAGCGTTGTAAGCAGGGAAGTCGTTGGTTTGCCTCTTGGCAGGCTAGCATTAGCCTTGCAGCGTCACGTGGCTAACCACAGCGTGTGGAGGGAATGGAGGCCTGTAGGTCCTCCAGGCAGTCTCTGACTCCGTTGCGTTTCGATTTGAGCAGATTTCCTCAGAAATCCACAGCTTTCCGCTCCATCTAGGTTCGCTCCCCTGTACAGGCTGAGAAGAAATACACAGAGCTGTTTCGCATGCAGGATCTTTGCTCCTGCTACCGGTGATGATGTTAAGACAGCAAACTTAGCTCTGTATTTGCCCGGACATGTTGTTTGTCCGGATTCAGTCAGGACCTGTGCTGAAGTAGGCAGTCGAGTCTAGCAGACCCTGGATCAAGCGTTGCTGGTCCAGGCAATCTCCCTCAGCTGCTGGCTTGTGTGTCAGTGAGGGCCAACCAGGCCCTCATGGTTTGGCCTTCTTTGTCTGCTCTGAGAGAGCTGCAGTAGAGCTGAAGAAGTCTGCAGAAGAATGCTAAAGAGATCTGGTAGGAAGGTGTTATCACAGGACCCCTGGTGAGAGAAGGAGGGGCCGTCCAAGCCTTGAGGGTCTCATGTTGCAGCAGGAGTGAATTCTTTTTGTCACCTCTTCCCTACTGTTTAGGATCCAATCTGAGATGAATTATTCATCATGCCAAACTTATGGCATAACAGCTGTATATAGCTGTTTGTAACAAGTTGCAAACAAGTCTGAGATTTTAGTTGGGTCTATCTCAATCTGATGGGTTTCTGAGTTCCTTATCTTGGGAACTGCACGACTAGACTGGGCCTAAAATAATCTTCCCTTTTATTGTGCCATACCGGCATCCCATACAACTGAGGGGGAGACACTACCATTGTCATTTATAGTGAAGTATTCAGTCGGGGCTCCTTGTATTTCTTGCCTAATGTTTAAATCTGCTAATAATCCAATCAATCCAATCCACTTTATTTATACAGCACATTTAACAACAGAAAAAGTTTCCAATGTGCTGTACATAACAAGAAAATAAACTAAAAAGGACACAGAGGACCACACAACTACAGGGTGTTAAAAGCCGAAGACTGAAAGTGGGTCTTAAGACGAGACTTAAAACATTCCACTGTGGACGCTGTTTGTATATGGAGGGGCACAGTATTCCAAAGTCTGGGCCAACTACAGAAAAGGCTATGTCCCCTCTGGTTTTAAGCCTCGTCTTAGGCACTATTAACTCAGACCTCCGAGCACGTGCCGGAGAATAAATCTGGAGGAGGTCGGTGATGTATTGAGGAGCCATCCCATTCAAGGCTTTAAACACAAACAATAAAATCTTAAAATCAATTCTAAAACGAACAGGGAGCCAGTGCAGAAACTCAAGAATTGGTGTAATATGTTGATGTTTTCTGGTCCCCGTTAAAAGACGAGCCGCTGCGTTTTGGACTAACTGCAAACGGGAGAGAGCTCGTTGGCTAATGCCTGAATACATGCAAATTCAGGCATTAGACGGAGATGATAAAAACATAATTTTAAAACGCTGTTTATTTGTTTGTTCAGTTTAAAACCGCTGTCTTTGGTGACACCAAGGCTGGTTACTTTGAAATGTACAAAATCCTCAAAAGGTCCCAAGTCAGAGATGACACTGCCAAACACCATCACCTCTGTCTTGCTCTCATTAAGTTTCAGAAAAGTTTTTGATAACCAAGCCTTTAAGTCCCAAGTCATTAAAAAACTTCAACAGTGCTGATTCAGTACTGTGAATCTTTTTGTACCCTGACTGAAAAGCATCTAATATGCCTTGTTTGTCTAAAAAAGGTTGTACTTGTGCCAAGACACATTTCTCCAAAATCTTTGAGACAAGCGGTAATTTCAGATCAGGTGGGCCATTCCTCCCAACCACGCCCCTCCAGGTCCCACTGTCATTGGCCACGTGAGCATTGAAGTCCCCCAGCAAAACGAGGGAGTCCCCAGGAGGGGCACTCTCCAGTACCCCTTCCAAGGACTCCAAAAAGGGTGGGTAATCTGAACTGCTGTTTGGCGCATAAGCGCAAACAACAGTCAGAACCCGTTCCCCCACACGAATGCGGAGGGAGGCCACCCTCTCGTTCACCGGGGAAAACCCCTACGTGCAGGCACCGAAATGGGGGGCAACAACTATGCCCAACCCAGCTCGGCGCCTCTCACCAGGGGCAACTCCAGAGTAGAAGAATGTCCAGCCCCTCTCAAGGAGACAGCTTCTGCAGCCGAGGATCGGAACGCCAAGGTCCCCGCCCTCTACTGCTACCCGTTGCACAATGCACCCGACCCCTTTGGCCCCTCCAACAGGTGGTGAGCCCATCGGAAGGGGGACCCATGTCGCCTCTTCGGGCTGAGCCCGGCCGGGCTACATGGGCAAAAGCCCGGCCACCAGACGCTTGTCAACGTGCCCCACCTCCAGGCCTGGCTCCAGAGTGGGGCCCCGGTGACCCGCGTCCGGGCGAGGGAACACGACGTCCAATAATCGTAAGGGGTCTTTGGGCTGCGCTTTGTCTGGTCCCTCACCTAGGACCTGTCTGCCTTGGGTGACCCTACTAGGGGCTTAAAGCCCCTGACAGCATAGCTCCTAGGATCATTGGGACACTAAAACCCCTCCACCACGGTAAGGTGGCAGCCCAGGGAGGGGTGTCCATATGTGCTCTTGGCACCAGGACACCCTAGGTCGTAGTTCAATGATCGACTTTGTTGTCGTTTCATCTGATCTGCGGCCACATGTCTTGGACACTTGGGTGAGGAGAGGGGCGGAGCTCTCCACCGACCACTACCTGGTGGTGAGTTGGCTCCGATGGCGGGGGAGGAAGCCGGTCCGACCGGGCAAGCCCAAATGTACTGTGAGGGTTTGCTGGGAACATCTGGCGGAGTCCTCCACTAGACGGCGCTTTAACTCCCACCTCCGGGAGAACTTTAAACACGTCCCGAGGGAGGCGGGGGACATTGAGTCTGAATGGACCATATTCCGCGCCTCTATTGCTGAGGCAGCTAGTCGGAGCTGTGGCCGCAAGGTTGTCGGTGCATGTCGCGGCGGCAACCCTCGAACCCGCTGGTGGACACCAGCGGTGAGGGATGCCGTCAAGCTGAAGAAGGAGTCCTAGCGGGCTTTTTTGGCCTGTGGGACTCCGGAAGCAGCTAATGTGTACCGGCAGTCGAAGCGGTAGGCGAGGCCATGGAGAAAGACTTCCGTACGGCTTCGAAGCGATTCTGGTCCACTATCCGGCGTCTCAGGAGGGGCAAGCAGTGCAGTACCAGCATTGTTTACAGTGGGGGTGGTGTGCTGCTGACCTGGACTCGGGACATCGTGTTTTGGTGGGCGGAATACTTCGAAGACCTCCTTAATCCCACCAACACGTCTTCCATTGCGGAAGCAGAGCCTGAGGACTCTGGGTCGGGTTCTCCCATCTCTGGTGCTGAGGTTGCCGAGGTTGTTAAAAAGCTCCTCGGTGGCAAGGCCCCAGGGGTGGATGAGATTCGCCCTGAGTACCTTAAGGCTCTGGATGTTGTGGGGCGGTGTTGGTTAACGCGGCTCTGCAGCATTGCGTGGACATCGGAGGCAGTTCCCCTGGATTGGCAGACTGGGGTGGTGGTCCCCCTATTTAAAAAGGGGGACTGGAGGGTGTGTTCCAATTACAGAGGAATCACACTCTTAAGTC
The DNA here is from genome assembly GCF_011125445.2 of Fundulus heteroclitus. Classification (NCBI taxonomy): domain Eukaryota; kingdom Metazoa; phylum Chordata; class Actinopteri; order Cyprinodontiformes; family Fundulidae; genus Fundulus; species Fundulus heteroclitus. Next base: position 1,923,929 of record NW_023396781.1, on the reverse strand, counting down.
TCCCTGGTAAGGTCTATTCTGGGGTTCTGGAAAGGAGGGTCCGTCGGATAGTTGAATCTCGGATTCAGGAAGAGCAGTGTGGTTTTCGTCCTGGCCGTGGAACACTGGACCAGCTCTATACCCTCAGCAGGATCCTGGAGGGGGCGTGGGAGTTTGCCCAACCAGTCTACATGTGCTTTGTGGATCTGGTAAAGGCATTCGACCGTGTCCCCCGGGGGATCCTGTGGGGGGTACTCCGGGAGTATGGAGTACCGGGCCCTTTAATAGGGGCTGTCAGGTCTCTGTACGACCGGTGTCAGAGTCTGGTCCGCATTGCCGGCAGTAAGTCGGACTCGTTTCCGGTGAGAGTTGGACTCCGCCAAGGCTGCCCTTTGTCACCGATTCTGTTCATAACTTTTATGGACAGAATTTCTAGGCGCAGCCAAGGTGTTGAGGGGATCCGTTTTGGTGGCCTTAGGATTGCGTCTCTGCTATTCGCGGATGACGTGGTCCTATTGGCTTCATCAGGACGTGATCTACAGCTCTCGCTGGAGCGGTTCGCAGCCGAGTGCGAAGCGGCCGGGATGAAAATCAGTGCCTCCAAATCCGAGACCATGGTCTTGAACCGGAAAAGGGTAGAGTGCCTTCTCCGGGTTGGGGAGGATGTGCTGCCCCTAGTGGAGGAGTTCAAGTATCTTGGGGTCTTTTTCACGAATGAGGGGAAGATGGAGCGGGAGATCGACAGGCGGATTGGTGCAGCGTCTGCCGTAAAGCGGGCGCTGCACCGATCCGTTGTGGTGAAGAGAGACCTGAGCCAAAAGACGAAGCTCTCGATTTACCGGTCGATCTACGTTCCTACCCTCATCTATGGTCACGAACTTTGGGTCGTGACTGAAAGAACGAGATCCCGGATACAAGCGGCCGAAATGAGTTTTCTCCGTAGTGTGTCTGGGCTCTCCCTTAGAGATGGGGTGAGGAGGTCAGTCATTCAGGTACGGGACTCAGAGTAGAGCCAGTGCTCCTCCATGTGAGAGAGGAGCCAGTAGAGGTGGCTCGGGCATCTGGTCAGGATGCCTCCTGGACGCCTCCCTGGTGAGGTGTTCCGGGCACGTCCCACCGGGAGGAGGCCCAGGGGAAGACCCAGGACACGCTGGAGGGACTATGTCTCCAGGCTGGCCTGGGAACGCCTTGGGATTCCTCCTGAGGAGCTGGCCCAAGTGGCCGGGGAGAGGGACGTCTGGGCCTCCCTACTGAAGCTGCTACCCCCGCGACCCGACCCCGGATAAGAGGAAGAAGACGGACGGACGGACAAGCGGTAATTTGGAAATCGGTCGATAATTGGAGTCATGGGATCCAAACTAGGTTTTTTGATTAGTGGTTCAACGGCTGCTTTTTTACAGAAAGAAGGCACAGGTCCAGAAGACAGACTACTGTCAATTATCTCACCAACAACAGGGCTAATGGTGTCCCAAACCTCTATAAAAAGTGAGGAGGGACCGGGTCAGTGGAACAGGAGGAAGGTTTTAGCTTTAAAACTATTTCTGTTAAAACAGCTGGAGAGGCAGACTGAAACTGTAAAACAGATGAGCAGCAATTGACCGCAGAAGGACTCATTGTAAAACCTGATATATTTGCCCTAATAGTATCCACCTTTTTGATAAAAAAATGTAAGGAATTTAGTACAACTTTCGCTTGTCGTTTTCAGTGAAGGGGATGGAATAGGATTAAAAACAGAATCAATTGTGTTAAATAATCTCAGTAAGCCTCGCATTCTTTTTATCATTAGATCAGAAAAATTCTCGTTTCTTTGAACCCTAACCACCCTCTGATACTTTTTCCAGCTTTCTTTAAGAATCTGGTTCGAGACCTCCAGACAGTCTTTCTTCCACTTTCGCTCCGCCTTCCCACAGTCGCGCTGAGCTGCCTGCGTATTGTCGTTGAGCCATTGATCCTGCTTTGGCTTGGGATGCATGACTTTACAGGGAGCAACAATGTTCAATACCCTGGAGCATGCTGAAATAAAATAGTTCATCAAATGCTCTGTGCCAAATGCAGCACAATTTAACAGATTCTGTGCAGTTGCTGAAAAAAGGTGAGAAAAAGAAGTGTCAGTGTCAGGTTTTATAAGCCGACCTTGACGCACTGCTGGCATTTTCATGCCAAAAGCCAAATTAAAATCAAACATGACTGGGGTGTGGTCAGAGAACATTGCATCCTCAACAATAACATTTAAATTTTTAGCAGGAAAGCCATTCAATTCAATTCAATTTTATTTATATAGTGCCGATTCATGAAACATGTCATCTCAAGGCACTTTACAAAGTCAAATTCAATTATATTATACAGATTGGGTCAGATTATACAGATTGGTCAAAAATGTTCCTATATAAGGGAACCAGTTGATTGCATCAAAGTCCCGACAAGCAGCATTCACTCCTGGAGAAGCGTAGAGCTACAGGGAGAGTCGTCTGCATTGTCCATGGCTTTGCAGCAATCCCTCATACTGAGCAAGCATGAAGCGACAGTGGGAAGAAAAACTCCCCATTAACGGGAAGGAAAACCTCTGGCAGAACCGAGCTCAGTGTGAACGGTCATCTGCCTCTAACCGACTGGGGGTTACAGAAGACAGAGCAGAGACACAATAAGACAGATAAACAAGCACAGAAGCAAACATTGATCCAGTAATCAGACAACTGATTGGCCAGAGATGAGTCATGTTCAGGAAGTCCACTGTGCTGACTGCTTACCAGTAGAGTGGGTGGTGGTGGTGGACTCAATCTGGTGGAACAATGTCATCACCAAAGCCTGACTGGATAATTGTGGAAATCTCTGCCACAGCCCATCTCTGTCTCATTCTGAAAACAAACAGAAAACACAGTATAAGGCTTTTACCCAGTGGTTAAATGTATATCTACTCAATTGCTAAAGTAGGAATTTGAGGATTTTATGCAACTTCATTTTGTCTACGTCACTGTAACTCAGAGGAACATACTGCAATTTCTACTCTACTACTAAACCTATTTATATGCTGGTTACATATTTTAAAACCTTCACGCTCAGTGGAAACATTGTATCCCCAAAATGACAATTTAAAGGTATACTATGCAACCGGGGTTGATTTTCCAGCGAGGCTCCCCCCAGAGGGCGAAAGTAAAAGTGCACTGTCATAAAGATGCTCAGCTGTTCTGGTTTCTCCGTCAAGCCAGGCGCGGTGGTTTTGAGCTTAGCAGACGAACGCAACGAAAAGTCGAAAAAATGGCAGTACAAACAATGACTAACACAGTGAAAGTATGAACATGCACACAGAGAGAGAGAAACCATTCCAATATTACTTACAATCGCATCAGCAGAAACGCGAGGTCTGCGTCAGCCTTGCAGCCTTCTTTTTCTTTTAGCTCTCGCCATTCGGAAAAAGCTTGCCTGATGTTCACCCGTGTACGACTTCTCTCTCTGTCCAGAGCCCTTTTCCTCTTTCTTGCCTGCTCCGACATGGGCTTTTGCTGTTTTTTCGCTGGTTCCGCCATGATAACAGCACAAATATCGCCACTGCGCTAGCAATGAGCATACCTTTCACTGGGGGCGTGTAGCAGTTCTCGCCGTAAAGCAAGACCGACTCTCGCGATGCACAGACTTCTGAGCCTATGGGTGCGGGCCGAGGGCTCCTGCAATGGCGTACCGCACACGTGAGGTCACCATCTCAAGAGCAACGCCCCTTGCCGCTTTGGTAGGACAAACAGATAGAGAGCGCCCGTAGCCATCAGCCATTACACGCGCAACAGAAACAGCGATATGGCCGACTTTGCAGCCGTTAAACTTTCGCAAGTTGATGTCCCAGGCGCACGGTTTACTGGTCGAACTGTCGAAGAACACACCAACCTTCAGCTCAAACGATGGCTTGAGTGTCGAGGGCTTAAAAAGACTGGAAAACGGGCCGAGTTGATCGAACGGTAAGTAGGGTTTTTTTCCTGCTCGGCGTTCATGGCGTCGTCGGCCGTTTTTTTTCTGTTTGTAATCACCGTCCAGGAATTTGAAGTCATATCATTTGTTTGAACTGAAGTAGTACTCAGATCAAGCAAAGCAGCGGCTGCATCAAGATCACGCTGGGAATCAGCGTCAGCAACAAGTAGTTTCCTCTTTTTAGAGACTGGTGGACTGGTGAAAAGTCGTTGTTTGGGGGCCTTTCCTTTGCATCGAGCGTACCTCTCCAGCTGAAATGATGACAAAACAAACAATCATGGTCAACTTAGGGACCTAAGCCAATATCGCGAGACAGGATAGACACGCAGACATGACAAAAGTGTAACAAAGGATGGCTTGTTTCGTTGTGAGCTGTTCGACGTATGATCAGATTTAAGCTTCAATAAAACACCAAAAAACTCGTACCTGTTCACTACTTGATGTCGCTGGAATTGGGTCAGGATGTTCTTCGGTTGGGCCCTTTCCTCCAACAAAATGCTTGCTACATATGTATGTGAATTTGGTAACTTTTTCCGGGTTGAACTGTTGTGTAGGCCGACCGCACCGGTGTACCCAGCGCACACATTTCTCCTTGGCAGTCTTGAACTTCGGGAAATGAATGAAGAAAACATTCTTCATATGCGGCCGATCAACGTACCTCGAGTCACTGTTGCACGTTCCATAACAACAATGTTTGAAAACCATGGTCTTAGACTTGGAAAAAGCAGTCGTTTTACGAGTAAAACCAAGGGTAACGCACAGCTCTTTTACAGCGAAACAGCGGAGGACACAGCAAGCTTGCCCTACCGCTTACCACGTGATATGACGTCTCATGACGTCACGTTCTAAAAATAGCTTGCTTGCGGTACACCGTTGCAAGTACGGTATTTCCCTTAAAACCTTTGTTCGACCTGAAATGACTCATTTAATCATCCAAAACGGTATGGAACACATTAATTAACTGAAAAATGTTGCATAGTATGCCTTTAATGTTAACATTTGTGATAAACTGAACAAGTCTTTATTTTGAGGGGCGACTTCTTAAGCCAGAACTCTTTAAAAACATTGTCTTCGGCTGGAAAATGAATTATGACAAAACAAAAATAAGATGCATGTCACAGAAAAGACTAGTGATGCTAGAAACATGACAATTTCTTAAACTACCGAACAGTAAATTATTTTGTTTATAATTAACTCCACTCTTAACATCCACAGCTGTAAACAATAACACATTAAAGTAATGTTAATTCAAAGCTGTAATGCGGAGTGAGAAGTTGGTAATAACTTCCTTATGCTTTTTTAATTATAACTTGTCTAACTATAAATTATTAAGGACTAAAACACCTGCCAGAACTACCTGTAAAACCTAAGGGTGATTTTACAAAGAACACCCAAGTGCCTGAAGTTTTTCTGAATATCCACATAAAAAAACAACTAAATAATTGATTTCTCGTCATTTATAGCAAATACAAAGGAAAATCGAAACTTACTTTAAAATGAGCCATCTTCAATAAGGTAAATAAATAATGTGAAATGTCCCCTTTGACGGTTTAACTCTAACCGTTCATCTCCTCATGACGGACACTCCCCAACAGGCTCCAACGTTGCTGCTGATTGCGGCTTTCTGCTGCAGTGAAAAAACCGAATGCAGAAACTTTGGATAACTTTGAGAACAGCTTTCTACTTTTCTCCTTCTTTCTCTTCTTCTCAGGACCCCTAGGATAGCTTCTTCCCTTTTTATTTCATTTATTTAATTTTTTTCTTCTCTTCTCTCCTCGTCTCGTCTCCACGCGCCGTTTGTTTTCAAATGGTTTTGCCGTCTCCCTAGACCTTTCTGCACATGCGCAGCAAATGGACTGATCCAATGTAGTGGAGACTTTAGGGGGGGCCCCGAGACACACTCAATATTATAAGCATTCTGATGGCATTTTAGCGAAAGGATTGTAATCAAAAACATAATTAATGTGCACAAATAAGTGATAGATGTATTAACCATACATGTAAAATGAGTTTTAGGGGGCCCCCAGAACTTGCCTAGTTTTGCCTAATGGTAAATCCGCCCCTGCTCATATGTCATCTCTCCCTTACTTCTGGCCAGTCAAAGGACTTTCTCTTTATCGCTGAAGTTCAGGAACTTGGCGATGAGAGGCCGCGGTCTGTCCGATTGCTTCCCAATGCGGTGCGTTCTTTCCAGGATGACAGGAGAAGTGAAGTTGTCGCTACCTAGAATTTGTGGTATAAACTTTTCCAAAAATCCTGCAGCATCACAACCTTCTGCTTGTTCCAGCACATTTATTATCCTGATGTTAGATCTCCTGCTGCGATTTTCTAGATCATCAGTTTTGTCTTTCAGTTGCGTTATCAGTTTCTCCATTTTTGTCGACACGGTCGCTCGTATCTTTAATATCGTCTTCGTTTGTACTTACTCGTGTCTGTATCTCATCAACCTGTTCCGCCAGCATAGAGAGTGAGGACTCGTTTTTTGTTAATGTTGTTTCTATGCCAGCTCTTTTTCTGTCAATATGTTTTGTGAGGTCCTCTTTAGTTTCTTGAATTGCATTGAGAAGTTTGCTGAAGGATATTTCCTTTTCCCCGTCCGCCCTGTGTCTTGCGGTTTCGGCGTGCAGGTGTCGTTAAGTTGATTTGCAGTTTTCTTTTGCTTTGTATGACGAAAGTTAGAGCTTGCCATGCAAAGGTGTTCTTAATTGCTTCGCCTTTTTCATAAAATCAAAGGGTATTAGAAGTTGAATCAGGATGCTAGGTACCACCGCCGAGAGCTCACGAATACACATCTGCACCCCTCTGCTGCATCCGGGTCTTCGTGCACCGATTCTTAACCCTATTGTGCAGAGATTTCTCACCTCTGTATTTATCCAGCTTCCTGAATGATTTGCATAACAAACCAAATTTTCATTTTAGAGTCAATGTTCAGTGGCTGTTAAACCCCAAATTATTCACCCCTTTGGTAGATTTTGGTTGATGCTTTGAGAATAATTTGGAGTTTGTAACTGTCATGGTTTTTAGGTGTTTGGCTCACATGCAGAACACAATCGGGAGGCAAGAGCAGTTTAAAGATGTTTATTTCAGGCTCGGAGATACACTGAAAATAAGGCTCACAGAGTGAGCGGCCGACAGTAATCGAGACACCGGGATCGAAACACTGTGGGAGAAAAAGAACGCGTTAAGCAAGGCAGATGTGGGAATCTAACCGTAAGGTGGGTGTGCATACCGTCGGGCACAGGTAATCTAGCCGGGGGGAGTGCAGCGGTAGTACGGGTTCAGTGGAACTCTTCTCTAGGAGGAACTAGGTGACCGAGTGACAGGTGAGCCGGCAGGTGGAACGGAGGCGGGGAGCCCGAGCAGCACCCCAGCAGGAAGCGGGAAGCAGAGAACAGCCGAAGGAACCAGGGTGAATCCAGGGAAGGGAACGCTTGTCTGGCTTGGTAATACCAAGGGGGCTCGAGGGGAATGCCAGAGCAAAATCTGAGCGAAGCGGATCCAGGAACTTGACTTGAAGCTTAAGCACTCGAAAGAGCGTCTGAAGAATAATCTTAACTTTTAAAGTCGGGTCAGGATTTAGTTAGACAATGTAGGTCATCTTGTTGACTAGTGTTCAGTTAATTTCTTTGTGCCAGTTCTCATGTACTCCCAAGTTAAGGCAAGGATAGTTTATTTTTAAAGCACCTTTTAGTAGCAAGACAGTTCAAAGTGCTGTACTGGCTCCTTCCTCCTCCAGTGCAGCTCTGATTCCACTCACCTTAATCACCCACACCCTTCAGTCTCTCATCATCCCTGGACTCAATCCACCTGCAAGCTCCACTATAAAGGCTCTCTTCAGTCTCCTCTTCCCTGCCGGTTCGTCTTCACCCAAACCTCGTCTTCCTGAGATGAGCGTTTCCCTTCCCTTGTCGTCTGGTCTGACCACACTCCTCCCTATGCTCCTGCTTGGATTCCGTTCCAAGCCCTGCCCGAGTTCCGTCCTGAGGCTCTCCTATCAGGCTCTGCTGGGGTCCCATCTCAAAGCTCACCTGCTGCCTTGGGTTTCGCCCCAAGGCTCACCTGCAGTCCTCCAGCCTCCCCTTGTGTTCCCACACAGACGGCTCCCTTCCCGTGTCTTCCCCCGAAGCTCTTTGGACCTCTTGTCTTCCACCTCAAGCTCACTCACAGTCCTCCAGCTTCCCGCCGTCAGTCTGCTCCTGCACTCAGCTTTCATCTGCTCAGCCCGGTAACAGACTCTGGTTTTCCACCTCCACAACTCATTATTTGCAATAAACTCTCAAAACGAGCTCTGTGTGTGTGTTCTTGTTCGGGTTTATCTCATCAAATCATGACAGAAAGGACAAACATTGCGTTAACAAAGGAATAAACTAGACTTCTTTCTAACATTAACAAAAATACAAAAAGCATAAATCACAGTGCTTAGTTGTTTCTATTCATAATAAGAAATAATCTAAGTATTTTCTTGGGGATTTCTGATTTAAAGTAATTTTGTCCAACTTTTCCAAAGCAACAACTACTGGAATGAGCTTCATCACCAAAAAACTCTACACTTAATTGTTTGTTCATACATTAACAAAGTAAAGCTACAACTTAAGGTCTCTGCTCTGACCTTTCTAAACTACATCTAAAATGGCAAGTAGAGTAAGGGAAGAAAGCACAGTAGAGGTGGTGTGTGTGCCTGTGTGTTTTAGTGTAATCGTGTGTGTGTGTGTGTGTGTGTGTGTGTGCGTGCGTGCGTGCGTGCGTGCGTGCGTGCGCATGCACGCATGTGTGTGTTAGACTGTGAACTGTGACAGCGCTCTCAGCTAAAGTCTGATAGTGTTGACGTTATCAGGCAGTCCAGTAGCGCTCTGTTCAGGTCACAGATGTCACAGAGCGTCTTGTTTACATAACATCCAGGGAAAAATTAAGGTTGTTTGCCTTTCGAGGCCAACAAGGAGGTCAGATTCTGATTGGGCAGGCGGACTCTTGTTTTTCTGTCTGCCTTAAAGTCTCACTGGTACATCTCAATGGCGATTCCAAACAGTCAAAATTGTGATCATTCTGCCAGCTTCCAGCTTTCTCCAAGATCGTTCTGATCCTGCCAACAATCTCATAAACCACAGGTGGCCTACAGTTCTGCTTACACAGCATTTCAGTCTGAGCGCTGGTAGCGGACACATCGCTCACATAGATCAGGCAGCCTTGACATGGGCCGAAACAGCTGCCGATGTTTTTAGAATTTCTCTACACTACAGGTAACTGCCAGCTCCAAAAAGCAGAAATCCTCTTGTCTTAAATTCAATTTTGAATGCATTTTCAACATCCTCAACTGATAAAATGGATAGACACATGATCCTCCTCCAAGGAGTCCACCGTGTCTCCTGCTGCACATAACCCGTCGGGCACAGGGCTCATATGTGTGATGTAGATTTTTGTGTTGTTTTGTTACAAATGTATTTGTTCTTACTTACAGATTCTTCAGTAGCTCTAGTTCAGCAACCGCTGTGAACACCAAGGAGTCCACTGGGGGATCGGAGCAGACAGCTAAGGATCCTTCTCAGGACAATTCCCTCAGTGAAAGTGATGGTCCTGATGTCCCACCTGTAGAAACCCCCAGTCCTCCTGTGTCCCCTGATGGTACATCCCCTCCTTCCGCCAGCAAGGGTCTCAAGTTGTTCCAGTGGTCAGGCAGCTCCTCCTCCACTGATCTTTCCAGAGCAGCAAAGTCCCCCTCAGGTGTGGTCGCCCTGCTGCAGTTTAAGTATAAGAGAGCGAGTTCCTCATCTCTTCAGACAACTTGCCAACTTTCTAGAGACTCATTTTCCCCTGAGATAACAGCAGAACATGGGGACTACCCCCCAGACTCTCCTCCCTCCCAGGACAGTGCTTACTTTTCCCAGTCCCAGTCCACTTCTATCAATGAAGAGGAAGTCCTTCCATACATATGCTCCTTCTCCTCCCAGAAGAAGACTCCATCTGTAAGTTCCCAACACATCTACTGCCTTTACCAGCGTTCATAGAGCTCTTGAAGCTTGGTTAGACCTCCAACATTAAGCACTGTCTAAGGGTGTTCCCACACGTGAGATGTTTATTCTGTTTAGCTTGTTTGCTGCAGCATGTTTCAATAGACGGCAAAACAATGACAATGAGGAGGAAGTCTTGGGGGGTCGACAACAACTTGGGGGGGGTGTATCCATGTGTTTTTTTCCCTGCCATTCACTATATGCACGCGCGAAAGCAACAACAAAAAAACGCGTGTTAACGTCAAATAAACATGCAAGCATATCGAGTTAGTTTTTTTTTTTTTTTTTTGAATGTTGGCGAGGCGGTAGCGTGAGTTTGGCGAGGCGGCCACCTCGCCAAGATAGCGCTGCGGGAAACCCTGGAATATAATATACAGGTGGATATGTACCAAATGAATAGAGTTTTACAGATATGTACAATAGCATAATATACAGATGATTATTATAACAGAGTTTACATGTACTATGAATATATGTACAGATGGTTATTACTTTAGGCAGAATTGTGAGCATGATATACAGGAAGCTATTACTATAAAATGAATAAATAGAGTTTGGACAGAAGCTATTTAAATTAAAGTGCAGTGGAAGGTAATTGCATATTACAGTTAAAGTACGGTATTGCAAATGTATTTGTAAACAATTGGTACTGTGAATAGACAGTCAGCAGTGCAAATCAATATTCAGTCATAGTGAGTAGTGCAAGATGCATGTAAACAGTTGTACAATAGTAACAGTCAGGAGTGCAGGTGAACATTACAGTCTTGTAAATAACAGAATAACAAAATGGAGGTAGGTGTGAGGAGGGAGAGGAGAGTCTATCAGTGAGGGTTAGAGTTAAATAAAGAGACAGCTCTGGGGAAAAAGATGTTGTTTAGTCTGCTGGTTCTGGTCCAGAGGCACCTGAAACGCCTGCCGGAGGGCTGGGTGGAAAGAGTCCTTAAGGATGTTGGTCAGGATACTTTCTATTGCACAGCGATAGAAGTTCACCAGGATAGTCGAGGATAGCTGATTTTTCCTCAGTGTCCTCAGGAAGAAGAGGCGCTGGTGAGCCTTCTTGACCAGGCAGGAGGTGTTGGTTGACCAGGACATGTCCGCTGAGATGTGGGTCCCCAGAAACTTGAAACTGGAGACACACTCAACAGCCATTCCATTGATGTGGATGGTGTCGTGCGTGCCTCTTTAATCTTTTCTGAAGTCCACGATGAGCTCCTTCCTTTTGGTGGTGTTGAGGAGCTGGTTATTTTCAGTGCACCATGTGGCCAGGTGCTTGATCTCCTCCCTGTAGGCTGTCTCATTGTTGTTGCTGATGAGACCAATCACCGTAGGGTCGTCCGCAAACTTGATGATGGTGTTCATGCTGAGCTCTGTGTTGCAGTTTCCATTTATGCTATCCAAGTGTTTAGATTAAATACAAGAAAACTTGTTTTGCACTATTCTCAGTATTTCATTGCATTCTGCAGTCAGAGTATTTCTCTGATCAGACACAGGTGTATCTGCTTTCTGTGTTGCCATGATCTGTGCTTCTGTTGATGCTTTTTAGCTTATCGTTATGTCTTGGCATACAATTACTGATTCATCTAAATTTTGATGCAGTTTGATGCAGGTCTTTTACTGTGGGATGAAAACAGCAGCATTTTACACATTAATTCAGAATGTACACATTTTCAGGGAATCTCTGGTTTAGGTTGTGATGAGTGTTTTTGTTCTTTGTTAGGAGAGGAATTCAAGTGCTGATCTAGAACCAGAGCCAGAAGGCCCTGCTTCCCTCACTGAAACCTGTCGAAAATCAGGCATGCTGGGATCAAAGGTGGGATTTTAGTTGTTACGATCAACATTTAGCATTGTTTTGGTTTCTTACTTAGTTTTGTTTTCATTTAAAGAAACAGTGTGCCTCTGTAAACACATTTAATTTTCCTCTAACAGGCGAGGAAGTCTGTATCAGTGTTATATAAGTGAGCAGCTTGTAACCTTACACATGTAGAGGGTAGGATTAGTTCGGAGTTGGCCGTGACTCCAAGCACTTCCTATTACTTAGTAATAAAATTAGACAAGTTGTCAGAAAAACAGCACTACGTCTAGGAGAAGTGGCAACCTATTGGTTAAATGCTTCCTTAGTTGCTGTATATTTGGCACGGCAATGCCACTGCAATGAAAGGGTACTGTTAGATGTGGAAGTGGTGAACATGTGAGCAAGTTTTGGGTCGTCTGACTGGGTTTGTTCTAACTCTAAGCTCTGTTCTTGCTCAATGCGTGAGGCTGGGAGAGGATGCTGGCGCTATCTGTTCGCCGCTTCTCCAGTCACGGTAAAATAACGGCAAGCTTTTTAGTAAACTTTTATTTTATTCTTTTAACCTTTTTACTAGTTAGGTCACCGACCAGTGGACCTTTTTTTTAATCAACTATTTTACCTTCCGCACCACTGAACTGTGGACCTGTATGGATTACGTGGGTTTTTGAGTCTAGCGGTGGCCTACCTGTTGTCGCTAGCAGAAACTCCTGCTTGGAGACTCCCTGGAGTTGGTCACTGTCGCTGAGGCCTCAGTCGGAAAGGTTTCCTCCTGGACAGCCTGGACTGAGTTTGTCCTGGGAACCACCCTTCGCCGCTGCCGCAGAGTTTTCCACCGCCACGGTACCATCACTATATTGAGTTACTCCGTCAACCAGCTGGTAAATCGCAACAGTTTCCTCACTCCAGCGTGCAATGCAGTGATTAAACAACTAGGACTTCTCCGCCGTTCACACTATGTCCATAGAGGTTCCCGCGGAAAGGTTTTCTGCTCACGAACCAGTCACACCATCCCGGTTATTTGGTCAGAAATGCGAACTGTCGCTCCACACATACGTCATCAGAGCGCCGGCTCCTACCGAAGAAGTAGATTGGGCATCTCCATGACAACACCTCTCAATGTGCTGAATGGGAAACGTGGAGCGGACTTCAGTCTACTACGGCCAGTGCAGAGATTTGTTGCATCATCAAATAGCAAAATCACACGTTTTAATGCACAGTATATCACAAATACATCCTGCCTCATTCACGACTACATCCTGGATAAATCTCTGGATTATATGTGCATTACAGAGACCTGGCACCAACCAAGTAACTTTTTTTCTTTAAATGAGAGCTGTCCCCAAGGATATAGCTACCTCCAGAAAGCTTGCAGCACAAGGCGTGGAGGCGGCCTGTCAGTCATCCATCGCAGTGATCTGGAGTTATCTCTGCAACCTTTACCCGAACTGTCCTCATTTGAATGCCTTGCATTTAAACGTCAGTCCCCTTCCCCTGTGCTGTTCCTCCTCATCTACCGACAACCAAAACCAAACCCATCATTTATCACTGAGATGTCAAATCTCCTCACAACTTTCTGCACATCCTCTGCCAATGTGATAATTTTAGGTGATATGAACATCCACGTTGACACCCCCTTCTGACGTTTTGCAGCTGAACTACTGGACTGCTTTAACTTAAAACAACTTGTTGATGTCCCCACACACACTAGGGGGCATACCCTGGACCTGGTCATGAAGCAGTGGACTACTACAATAGCCATCTGAGCAGCCTCCTGGACCTTCATGCCCCGGTTAAAACAAGAACAGTCACCTTCACCCGCTCAGCACCCTGGTTCACAGATGGGCTTCGTAAGATGAAGGCAGCAGGGCGGGTCCTTGAGCGCCGCTTCAGGGCCTCTGGCCTCACTGTCCACAAACAAATTTACCGGGAGCACAAACAAAAATATGCACAGTCCCTCAAAGACGCAAGATCACAGTTTTACTCTGATGCCATCAGAAATAACCCAGGAAATTCCAAGCAGCTTTTTTCCACTATAAACCACCTTCTCAAACCACAATCCCCCACTTACTGCCTCTACAGAAGAGCAGTGCAATAAATTTATGGATTTCTTCACATCAAAACTGCCCTTATTCGCTCTGCTCTCTCCGGTCCTCCCACCAAAACTGTTCCCCCAACTCATACCATCTCCAATCCCCTAAACTACTTTCCTGAGGTTTCATCAGAAGAGGTGTAGAACATCATCAGGAAGATGAAATCCTCCACTTGTCCCCTGGACCCTCTCCCAACATCCCTGGTAAAATCTCATATCACTGCCCTTAGTCCCCTGATCACTGCTGTTATAAATAGTTCCTTTCAATCTGGTCATGTTCCCTCTGTCTTAAAAAATGCCATTATCACACTATTGCTTAAAAAAAGCAACCGGAAGTCCTATCCAACTATAGGCCCATCTCAAATCTCCCTTTCATATCAAAGGTACTTGAGAAAGCAGTTGCCACTCACCTTCAGGACCACCTCAAACATAATAACCTCTTTGAAAAAACATATCATCCGATGCTGGCTCTTCATCCCTCCTCATCCTTCTTGACCTTTCTGCTGCATGGGATACTGTCGACCATGGCATTCTCTTAAACCGGCTCCACCTCACTACTGGACTAAATGACACTGCTCTCAGTTGGTTCAGATCATATCTCACAAACCGGACAGAATACATCTCCCTAGGCCACTCCAAATCACATCCACACACAGTTACATGTGGTGTCCCCCAGGGATCAGTCCTTGGCCCCATCCTCTTCATCCATTACCTCACCCCCCTCTGCCAAATCATCAGCTGCCACAATATTTCATTTCACTGCTATGCTGATGACATACAGCTCTATGTTAATGTCACAGCTGACACCTCACCCTCACAGTCATCCCCATCAAAACTCACCACCTGTCTGGAGGAGTTAAAGGTATGGATGGAGCAAAACCTTCTTCAACTAAATAGCTCAAAAAACGAAGCCATACTGGTTGGAACTCCTCATCAAACCAAATCCTTATCCATAACCAGCATCACCTTTTCTGGTACTAACATCCCGCTTTCGTCAACAGTTAGAAACCTTGGTGTAAAAATGGACTTCCAACTCACTTTTGAAGCACATATAAATCACCTATGCAAAACCTTTTTCTATGACCTCCGAAATTAAACCACAGCTGGCCTACAGTTCTGAAATGTCCAAACTTCGTCCCATTCTCTCCCTCCCAAACGCAGAAGAGCTGGTTCATGCCTTTGTCTCCTCCAGACTGGACTATTGCAATGCACTTCTCATTGGGATCCCTAGAAATTGTCTGCAGAGGCTTCAGTACATTCAAAACTCTGCAGCTAGGATCCTGATAAGAGTACGGAAACATGAGCACATTACCCCCATCCTCCATTCACTACACTGGCTTCCCATCTCCACCAGGATTGAGTACTAGGTTTCCAACCTGACACATCAATGCGTCCATGAACATGGCATTTTGTGCTGCTGCCCCGCATCTGTGGAATGCCCTCCCTGACATCTTGAGGGCACCTCAGTCCACTGAGTGTTTTAAAAAAGGCCTTAAAACATTTATTTTTAGCAAAGCTTTTGGTCACCTTTAGATGTTTTATTTTTATTTCTTTTCTCTCTCTCTTCTAAAAAAGCTTTTTTTTAATGCTTTTTTTTCTTTTTTACCTGTAGCACTTGGAGATCTTTTGATGGAAAGTGCAGTATAAATTAAATGTATTATTATTGTTGTTGTTGTTGTTGTTGTTGTTGTTGTTGTTGTTGTTGTTGTTGTTGTTGTTGTTGTTGTTGTTGTTGTTGTTATTATTATTATTATTATTATTATTATTATTATTATTATTATTATTATTATTATTATTATTATTATTATTAAACACTTTTACTAGCTCTGGTTCTGACCTCTTTGATGAAGAGTTACAGAAAGGAGTCTAAAAGGCCTGGGGCTCATCTCTTAAATGTTTGGAATATCAAACCTTTGGAGCTGGATCTCTATTGTGCTGTGAACTTGTTGTCCCCAGGTTTCTGGACTGTCGAAGCAGAAATCCAGCATACGAAATCAGGCAGCGAATACACCCACGTTAGGCCCAGCCAGAGTGAGTGGCCTAAGGAAGAAGGCTGTGGGTCCTGGGAAGAAATGTTCTTCAGCCTCTAACGAGAACAACCCTGGGGTCCAGGCCACTATAAGCAGTCTCTGGAAGAACTTTAGCTATAAAAAGTAAGGGAACAAAGTTATTTCACAGCAAGGTGAAATGCTTTCTTTTCTGATGTAATCTATGGCTGTCATATTGAATATTATTGAACGTAGGGGACATTTTTCCCTAATTTGCCTCCTTGGACCTGGAAGCTTCTGCTTCACCGTTGAGTAAATGACATAAAGTGACACTGACAACACTAAGACTGTTTAGTAAAGTTCAGAACACATTTTTTCATTAAATAATTGAAATCTTTTGTTTTCTAAGTCAAATCCTGTTACTTTGATTTCCAAAGTACTGCTTCTTAATGTGGGAAATCTTTTTAAGGCAGGTATTTTCAGCATGAAACCAACTTCCCAAGGTGCCATGTTGTACTAGTAAAGCTTTTCTGTCCTGTTTTTCCCTCCTTGTGATCTAAGCAACACATTCGCATTTCCTTTGTTATAAAATGAAAAAATCCAGTAGCTATTAAAAAGAAAATTGAGTCTATGAGTAACTCTTTGTTCATTTAATTATTTTTAAGGTTGAAAAGATCCAACTCATCTTTGCCATGTATGTATTTTCAGGGAAACTGTGAAGATCACCTCCTGTGTAAAAGGAGAGCCCATGTCTCCGGTGAAAGACAACTTGCTGATTCCTGAATCAACCTGAATTTAGAGGTTGGAGGGCAGAGCTTTTAAAACATACTATGTATGTTGTGAATAATTTCTCATCAACTTGTATATTTTTACTGTAGAGTTTTAAATAAAAACATCTTCTACATCCAATCATATCCAATGTGTTGTTTGGAGTTTTTCACAGTTTCACCCCTGCCAACCATGGCCTGATGTTAATACAGTGGCTCGCAAAAGTATTTATACCCCTTGAACGTTTCCAAATATTGTCACATTACAACCACAGACATCATTTTTATGTGTGTGTTTTTTAGCTGAGATTTCTGCCCATTCTTTGCAAAACAGCTCAAGCTCAATCAGATCAAATGAAGAGCATTTGTGAACTGCAGTTTTCCGATTTTGTCACTGTCAGGATGCAGCTTGTAGGCTGCATGCTGAGCCTCCCTTCCTCTCTCTCTTCCCTGCGTAGCCTGATTGGTTCCACCTGTCAGGCTGCAATCTTCACTGATCTGTCTCCACCTGTTATCACCTCTATATATACCCACCTCATTCTGTTCTTTTTGCTGGTCCGTAGTGTTCAACTCCTGCTCTGTTTTCAGCCAGAACCCTATGTCAGCTCAGTTTTTGTTTCAGTCAGCCAGAAGACTTACTTCAGCTTTGTGTTTTTTTGTTCAGTAAGCCAGGAGACTTTGCTTCAGCTTTATTTTTGATCAGTCACTGCCAGAGACTCTGCTTTAGCTCTGTTCCAGCCCAGCCTCAACCCAAGACACTGTTCCTTCCTGGTCTCAAGCCCTCGGCTCTGGTTTTCCGTCCTGGTCTCAAGTTCTCAACTCCTGGTTTCCGTCCTGATCTCAAGTTCTCGGCTCTGGTGTTCTCTACTGGTCAGTCTCTCCGCACTCCTCCTGTCGGCTAGCTTCTGCACCCTACATCCCCGTCAGTTAAGACTCTGGTTCCTCTCATCATCATCGTCATCATCATCATCTACAATGTTCAATAAACTCACTTTAAAGAACTTGCTCTGTGTGTGCGTGCTGTGTCCGGGTTCATCCTAAGACAAATCATGACAGTCACAGACTCTGAATTGGGTTTAGGTCTGGACTTTGACTGGGCCATTCTAACACAGGAATGTGTTTTGTTTTAAACCATTGTGTTGTAGCTCTGGTTGTATGTTCATGGTGGCTGTCCTGCTAGAAGGTGAACCTCCGCCCCAGTCTCAAGACTTCTGCAGACTGCAGCAGCTTTGCTTCCAGGATTGCCCTGTATTTGCCTCCATCCATCTTCCCATCAACTCTGACCATCTTCCCCTGTACCTGCTGAAGAGAAGCGCTCCCAGAGCATGATGCTTCCACCACCATGTCTGACAGTGGGGATGGTGTGTTCAGAGTGATGCGCAATGTTCGTTCTCCGCCACTCATAGCGTTTTGGCCAAAGAGTTCAGTTTTGCTCTCATCTGACCAAAGCACCTTCTTCCATGTTTGCTGTGCCCCAACATGGTTTCTGGCAAACTGCCAACAGGACTTCTCCTGGTTTTCTTTTAACAACGGCTCTCTTCTTGCCACATTTGCACAGAGCATAACTGAGTTGTCCTGTGGACAGATGCCCCCACCTGAGCTGTGGATCTCTGCAGTTCATCCAGAGTCACCATGGGCCTCTTGGCTGAAACTCCGATCAGTGTTCTCTTTGATCAGCCTGTAGGTTTAGGTGGACAGCCTTGTCTTGATAGCTTTACAGTGGTGCCATACTCTTTCCATTCCTGGATGATGGATTGAACAGTGAGATGTTCAAAGCTTGGGGAATCTTTTTATAGCCTAAGCCTGCTTCAAACTTCTCCACAACTTCATCCCTGACCTGTCTGGTGTGTTCCTTGGACTTCATGATGCCGTTTGCTCCCCAATATTCTCTTAACCAACCTCTGAGGCCGTCACAGAGCAGCTGTATTGGTACTGAGATTAGATTACACACAGGTGGACTCCAGTCAGCCTTTAACAATCATCAGGCAACTTCTCCAGGTAATCTGGTGCACTCAGAGAAAAGGGGGCTGAATACTTTTGCACACCACACTTTTCAGGTTTCTGTAAAAAAAATTAAAATCATGTATAATTTTATTTCCTCTTCACAATCATACCACTTGGCGTTGGTCTTTCACATATGATTCCAATAAAATAGATTTGTTTGTGGTTGTAATGTAATATGTGCAAAAGTTCCAGGAGTGGGAATACTTTTGCAAGCCACTATATTAGCACATTACACACCTGCGTCTTTGTGTGGATCTGTAAAATGCCTGAGCTACCTACAGGCTGAGCTGTGATGTGATAAGACTACAGAAATGTGGTACTTCCAGAACAATGAGAATGGCTGTGGAGAAGCAGCTCTAAGTAATCCTAGCAGACCAAAAGGGAGGAAGACTTTTAATCTCACTTCGTGAGTCCTCAATGCTAAGAAGAAATCAATGTATGTATGTCCCAAAATGTTCTACACTTAAGTAAAAATAAAACTGAAGTAATAATTTTTGGACCAATTGAGCAGTGATTAGGAGTTAGCATTCAGCTTCAGTCATTTCAGCTAGAAACCACTGATCAGGCCTGAAATCTGGGTGTAGTGATGGAGTCTGAGCTGAACCTCCATCTAGAGACAATTACAAAGTGGACCTTCTATCACCTGAAGAACATTTCCAGGATTAAAGGACAAATGTATCCAATCAGATTGATTACTGCAAAGGTGTTTTCACAAGTCTGCCAAAAATGCGTGGGTTCTCTCCGAGCACTCCGGCTTCCTCCCATAGTCCAAAAGCATGACTGTTAGGTTAATTGGTCTCTCTAAATTGTCCTTAGGTGTGTGTGTGTGTGCATGAATGGTTGTTTGTCCTGTTTGTCTCTGTGTTGCCCTGGCGACCTGTCCAGGGTGTACCCTGCCTCTCGCCCAGTGTGTACGCTGGAGATAGGCATCAGCACCCCGCGACCCCATGAGGGATTAAGCGGATCAGAAAATTAATGGATGGATGGATAGATAAAAATAGATATCGATTGATATCAATAATGATCAAAAACTTCAAAACATTTTAAGAGCAGCGCTAACCATCTTATGCTGTTGCTTAATGACCTATTTTAGATAACACAAACAAAACAACCCTTTTAACTTTTTATCAAACTACAAGTTTTTTTTTTTTTTAAAGAACACATGCTCCCTGAACTCTGAAGGGGACAGAACTTTGTGATGGAGCGTTCCTTGGTCTGTGTCTGTGATTGGTTGGGAGGCTGTAGTGACTGTGGATAGGCAAAAGGAAGGAAAACTGTTCTTCTATTGAACATTTTATTGACCCTTTTTTCCTCTATCACATCACACGTCTATCGATTGATATATATTATTGAATTATCGTCCAGCCCTAATCCAGAACGCTGCTGCCTGCGTCCTCACTAAGACTAAGAAAGAGCACATAACCCCAGTTCTAAAGTCCTTCCATGGCTCCCTGTATCTCAGAGAATAGACTATAAAATTCTTCTGTTAGTCTCTAAATCCCAGAATGTCTTAGCAACTCAATACATTACAGGCTTGTATGTGTATTTTATCAAATAATAAAAGTACTTGACTGACTGCTAATATGTATCAGACGGATTTTTTAATGTAGGCTGATTTAAAAAAACAACAACAACCAAAACACTCATAAGAAAATGGAATTACTGACAAAACACATTGGTTTCTGATCGGTGTGACCAGGCCAGCTGACAGCTTTGCTAGGGCCCGGGACAACGCAGTCTTTTTGGGCCCCCCCTCTACACCTGCCGCCAACACACACACACACACACACACTAAAAAAAGTCAACCTAACTGTATACTTCATGCCCTGGAAATCTCTGTATTCTATACTGGATATTTTCAACCCATCTATTGAATTTAGTGCACTAGTTGATCTTTTGTTCATAAGAGAACAGCAAGCACTGCAGCCAAAATATGGCCTTTTTATGAACTGCTGTATATTAGCCAGTCCCTAAGCTTGATGTATCATGAAACTGTTGACCTTTTGGGTTTTGTGGTTTTTATTTTATTATTACAATTAGATAATAATGATAATAATAATGTTATGTTCATAATGGTTTTTTTCCTAATCCACCTCTTATATCTTTCAATCCTTATGTCATTTTGTCTGTGTTGTGTGCACCTGCCTGTTGCTTTAATCCTATAAATGTCCCCGTCGTGGGATAAGTAAAGGATTAGTCAATGTTATCTTAAATAACACTTTTTAATAGGATATATGTACTGGGTTCTTTTAAGATCTTAATTACATTTTCTGTATGGGCTCCAGTAACATATGATAGATAATATCAAGATTGAAAGTTAAGATGAACTGCTGCTGAAGATGACCACTCTGATCTACCTGGATGTTCTCTGGAGGACTGAAACGCCTCAGTCAGTGGCGTCAGTCTGTGGGTCTGGGTCTGTCAGGCCAATTAGAGAAGTTTCGTCTCCTCTCTCCATTTCTGTTGCTCGACGTTTTCTTGTTAATGGTTTTTCCCGTGCTTATATAAAGTTGTTATATTTCCACTGAATTTAACCGGCTTTTTACAAACTATACAGCCTGATTTCATTTACGGTATTAAAATAGAGCCAAACAGTGCTACTATCCCTCTTCATGTTTTTCGGAACCAAACATGGAGAAGCAGCATTTAGTTTCTATGCTCCACTCATCTGGAACAAATGGCCAGAAAACTAAAAGGGCTGAAACCCTGAGTTACGTTAAATCTAGGTTAAAACCTATTTGTTTAGAGTTGGCTTTAAGTGTTATGTTCAATTTAAGCTGTTGTAGTTCACTGGAACATCTTTAGATTAAGTTTGTAGTCCAACTTATCTTGACCTGCTGCTACTATTTCTCTGCAATGTGCTTTCCTCTGTATGGTTTATTATGTTCTGTTTGTGTACAGCACTGTGAATTGTCTTGTTACTGAAATGTGCTATAAAAATGAATGTGCATTGCCACATAATGGCACACTTTGTCATGATTTGTCACGACGAACCCGAACACACACCACACACGGAGCTTCGTTTTAAGAGTTTTATTGAGGAGAAACGAGTTGTGGAGGATGAGAACCAGAGTCTTTACCGAGGGGGAGCAGGCAGACGGGAGGAAGCTGGAGGACCGCAGGTGAGCCTTGGGATGGGACCCGACCAGAGCTTGGAGCGGAATTCAAGGGAGCCAAGGAAGGAGTGCGGTCAGGAGAGGACAGCTGCGTGAGCAGGGAGTCTGTCGTTCTTGGAGGATGACGAGAGGAGAGTCCTTCTGGCAAAGGAGGACAAGAGACGAACCGGCGGGGAAGAGGAGACTGAGGTGAGTTTAAATAGGTTGACTGACAGGTGGCTTGAGTCCGGGTTGTTTGATGACAGGTGTAAGTGATCAAGGGAGAGTGGAATCAGGGCTGGATGGGAGGAGGAAGGTGCTGGCAAATGTTCAGGGTGCAGCAGGCACAAACTGCACTCTGACACACTTCAATTTGATGTGAAATCAAGTCAAACTTCACACTTAAAAATCTGCATTAGAGCAATGATCACTTGTAGGTATGAAGACAGAAGCATTTTAAAAGGTATTTGTGAGGAAAGGCCTAGATACAGCCTTTCCCCACAAATATTTTTTTGTTTTCATTTAATCTCAATATTTAATTTAAAAACCGAAGGTTCCACATGCATTACACAAATATAAACTGGCCCAAATTCTGTTTTTGGTATTTGGAGTTTAAGTTATCCCCTCACAATTCTTCCTTAGAGCCTTTATTTAAATGTTCTTTTGTTTTGGGTTTTTACACGCTTTGTTCATCTAAGGCCTCCGGCCTTTGGTATGTCTCCTAAAATGAATATGTTCTAATGTGTTCTCTGAGTGGTCTTCATTTCCTACAAGGTGTGTCTAAAAGTCTAAACATTTCATCCAACATGTATTCATGTGTGTTCCCTTACAGCTTCCACCTTTCTCTGTGTCTTCCCCTCCTTAGTTATGTTGTGACTTTAGATAAAATGACAAAGACTATTGTGCCGAACTTTGATTACTGAGTAGGTACCCTTTAAGTTTTTGATTTGCTTCCTGATTAGGTGAAATGGATGTGTTAGCCTTCCCTTTCAAATGTTTTTATTCTTCATAGTGAGCTATTGGTGCCATTGGACGGGTAAGGTTTATCTAAACAAGCTTATCACAAGTTTCTGGCATAAGTCAATCTCGTTGTACTCTTGGAGAGAATACCTGAGCTGATTTAGATACCAGGTCTGAGTCACCGTCTCAGTCAGCATAATTAAGCAGCAGGACTTCGCTTTGTGCTTCTTAAGCATGGTTCAAAGCCAGCCTCACATCACAGGTCATCTCTGTTACTTTAAATATGCTTTTTTTTCTGCTTTCTGGGCTCCTGGGCTTACATGTGGTTTTAATAGCTTCAGAGATTTAATTTATAAAACATTTTGAAGAACTGAGTAAGAGAGATAAAAGGAAATAATTTCATTCACATAATTTCAGAAAAAAAGGTTTATGACAGCTCTTTGGCACTTTTGGCATCAACAAAAAGGAACAGTGTGTTTGCTTCTTAAGTTATGAGGTTACATCCTAACAGTTACTTCAGGAATAACGTCTGGAAGTAAACCGACTGGTATGTAATGGGTGCAGAATGACAGGAATGTGCTTTGTTTCCTGTTAGTTAAAGCATATTTATGGAAGTTGGTTCCCTTATCAGCTGAAATAAGAGAGTCCAGCCAAAATATGAAGAAGTAACAACATGTAGATTATGTTCTATGCTGTGCTTTTCTGTGTGAATGCTTGTTTCTGAGACTGTCAGCTAAAGTCTTGTTGTGTTTCTCACTCATCACCACAAAATGCTCAGAATCTAGGTTTACCACATTCCCATTAATGCACATCAGCTAAGCAGAGCCGGTAGCAGTTATTGTCACTCTGACTGGTTTCTCAACTCAGTGAACAAGAATGAAAAATTGATTGCCTAATAACTTCTTCAATATGTGACAGTAACTTGCTATAAAGCTCTCTGTGGTTTTATTGTATGATTGAGAAGTTTTCAGTGAAAACAGCAGCAAAGCTGCGAAGTCTTAGCAGATTAACTCTGAAACATCTTCTGGTTTAATAGACATACCTCCATGGTACGATGCTAACATACTATAACCCTATTGAGGGCAGATATCAATTCTCATCTCGTTCATTAAATCGTTTACACTTACTCTGTTACTTGGTTTTAGTTGCTATTGCTGCCCAAAAACAGTTTGCATAAAAAAACTGTCTTCAGAAATGAACAGAGCAGTCGCAGTACCAAGAAATGTCACTTTTGTTCCACTGAGTGACAGGAAGTGAAAGGAAGTCTCCTCACCACCATTTTACCACATCCTCAGTCAGAAAGGGGGAGGAGGTATTAAAGTTAGCTGCTGTGGTATTTCTGCTGTATTTAAGCAAAAATATCACATGATTTGTTTTGATAGTTTACTCAACTGTAAACTATCAAAACAAGTCATGACTGCGCACAGTTTTCTTCATAGATCTTTGCGTAAATTCATTTGGGTTTTCTGTGAGTGTGAATAATGTACATGGGGTTTTCCCTTGTAGATGTCCTTGTAATTTGTTCTCTTCCTACATCTGTTCTACATCCTACATCAGGTATGCCTGGGGTCAGAGGTTTAAATCTACTCAGATATAAATGCCCTTTTAATTTGGGCTTTTAATTTTTTTATTTGTTATTTTATCCATGGTGGAAGTAGTTTTTCATACAACTGGAATATTGTAGATTTTCTATCATCCACACAGGATAAAAACAATATGAAATACTTGAATGAAAGCTTTCCCATAAGAGCCATTCATCTTTCATCAATGATCATGATTAAGTACAGTTTCAAGTATCTTTTTGCCAGCATGTTTTCTTTTTTGTTGTTGTCCTTTTCCCATCTCTCTGGATTGATCAATACCCCGAACAACAGGAAAGGCCAAGGATCTTGTAATGATCTAAGGACAAATATAGATTTACACAAGCTGGAAAAGGATTTGGTTCTCCATTTCTGAAGAACTGGAAATCCCATCATCAACAGTTGAGACAATTTTGGAGCTATCACTACTTCACCCTGATCAAGCTCTGGAACTGAAACCGCCACTCTGAGATAAGAGGAAGTTAGGATTTTCAAGAACCACTAAAGCTTAAGTCTGCCAATGAGCTGGAAGTTATTTAAGCACCAGGCTTACTGACCACAGTGAAGCGCGTGTTACCTAATCATGGACTTGTCAAAAGAGAAAAGCTCTCCTTCAAAATCAACACCTGCTGCCCACATGAGCAAGCTAAATGGTTTCAAGAGAAAAGCTGCATGGTTAGGCGAGATGAATATTGGACTATTTGAAGTTTTCAAACTGCTTAACACTTTATAAACTGGCAAGCACAGTGGAAGTAGCGTCATGCTGTGGGGTTGTTTCTTTGCCAGTTATGACTAGTACACTGCACAAAGGATGGTGGAAAGATGGACATTTTTTTTTATCTTAGAATGTAGCTTTATTGTGTTGCCATGCAGCAAGAATGTGGTGGGTTCAATATTTGGCGTGGCCCCCTACGTAATTGGAAGTCAGAGAGGCCTCCCACACACAGGTGCTGGGTTAAGGATGTAATGGCACACTTAAAACCAGAGAAATTGAAGCACACAATCAGGGGATCAACCCAGAGGTTCTAAAAGGTCTGGCAGCCGTTTCTGAATTATTTTCACTTAAGATTCCCTGCTGGAAACACTGGGGCATAATTGAGTCATTGGCTCTATAACCCTACTGTAACAAGTCAATATTCATTTATTTATTCTATTTTTTTTCTCCTTAAGTTTCTTATTTTTATGTTATCTGATTTTGTATTCTACTTTACTTATTTACTTATTTTTTCCTGTGTTGTCATTTTAATCTTGTTTATGTTGGGGTTGTTCTTTGGTTACTTGTTATTTTGTATGTACAATTCAAAATCCAATAAAAATATTTGAATATAAAGAAGGTCCTGGGTTCAAGTCCTATCCTTGCCCTCCTTCTGCATGGAGTTTGCATGTCCTCCCTGTGCATGCGTGGTTTCTCTTCGGGCACTCCGGCTTCCTCCCACAGTAAAAAAAACAAACAAAACATGACTGTTATGTTAACTGGCCTCTAAATTCCCCTTAGGTGTGAGTGTGTGTGTGAATGGTTGTTTGTCCTGTTTGCGATGGAAAGACGACCTGTCCAGGTTGAACCCCGCCTCTCCCCCATTGACAGCTGGAGATAGGCACCAGCACCCCTCATGACCCCACAAGGGATAGACTTGTTAGAAAATAGATGGATGGGTGTTTGAAAATCCCAGAACTATATTGAAGTATTTCTCCACTGTTGTTTTCAGTGGAGCACCATTAAATATCCATATATTTGATAAGCTGATTTCTATGCAGGTACAGATTGAACAGTATTACTGGAGCACTCAGTACTTTATTCAGTTTATTTATAGAGCCCTAATCCACAACATGTCATCTCACGGCACTTTACAAAGTCCTTTCCTATGTAGGCCTTTTTACCAAATACTTTTTTTTGCTCTTACCTGAATAATCTTTTGGATAAAATACTATTCACTTCTATTTCTGTAAAATATATTGAAGTAGTGCTACTCTTACTTGAGCGTAATTATTGGCTTCGACACCCACCTTTGTTCTATACCCACTTATCCTTGGAAGGTCACAGGGGCAGTTGCTGAGAGGCGGAACACATCCTGAACAGGTTGCTGGTCGATTTCATGGATACACAACCATGTAGGACACACAACCATGCATGCAGACTCTCACTCCTAAAGATGCTTTAGAAAGACCAATTAACGTTACATTAACTAGAGTACCTGGAAAGAACCCATGCATGCGTCTGGAGAACATGCAAACACCACAGGCTGGGTTTTGATCCCAGGATTCTTTTGCTATAACATCAGAGTCATCAAGCAGCCAAACATGATTCATCCCAAAGGAATGTTACACATTAACCCTAACCCACATTGCTAGACCAGTATAAAGGCATAAAATAAACACAGGCAACGATTCAGATTTCCAAAAAAAAAAAACATCTTTATGAGTTAATGTAATAATTTTACTAATGCCTTTGAAAAATAAATTGAACTGAAAATTACTTTATTCCTAGAGAGAAAATTTTTAATGTAACAAGAGCTGTCCACTGTGGCTCTACGCTCTTTCAGTTCAATGTCATAATAATAATGATACATTTTATTTCAAGCACCTTTCACTCAAGGACACTGTACAAGTTGGAACATCCCAGTGAACCATAGGCCGCCTGGAAGGAACCCACCATGTTGGGAAATGGCCTAAGTCCCCCACAAATACCACCACATTAACACTGTCAGCTTTCCTCATGCCAGAAAGTTACATCCTTCCATACCCCGAAGCCTGATTGTTTTGCAGTGTTGCCTTTGTGTTAAACAGGAGGGAAGTGGTAAAAAGGGAGCAGCGTGAATGTCCAACCAGCAGCTTTCCAACTGGCCTAAGCCTTGTCTCACCAACATAGCAGAGACCATAGCTAAGAACCCTATTCAATAGCCTACCACCATGGCCGCTAGTCATCTAGCAAAGCAGGGATTGCCTGAGGCACCGCCCTCTCACCTGGAGCAAATGCACGCCTCCATCCACATTCACAAAATCTCCCATGCAGTTTGGATGTGTATTAATTAATGCTTCTTATGTAATTTCCAATTCCTTGTACATTCCACATTATTTAATTTATTCTGTATCATTAACAAGCTTTAAGGTCTAACTAAGCTTGTGTGTGTGTGTGTGTGTGTGTGTGTGTGTGTGTGTGTGTGTGTGTGTGTGTGTGTGTGTGTGTGTGTGTGTGTGTGTGACAGAGAGAGAGAGAGAGAGAAAACGAGGGAGACAATAATAGCAAAACAGATAAAAAGTTAAGGGTGATAACCAAACCCACAGTTTTAGTTCCACTTACGTTCAACAATGAAAACGTCACAGCTGTGTTTACATTCAGTCACGCTTACCAGTTTTCTTTACATCTTATCTAACTAGTGTTATCTAACCTCTTTTGGCTTTTTAATAAAAGAGCAAACACAGTTAATTTTTTCCCTGACTTGTCTGCAGTGCCCCCTGGTTTCCATGGTGTGATGCCTCATTTTTAGTGGTGCTGCAGCCTCTGGGGCCTTTCTTCTTCTTATGAATGTTTTATGGGAGTTGGCAAGCAACATTTAATGCATTACTGACACCAACTGAGATGGAGTGTTGATTGGGATACAGATATTACAACAAAAAACTGAACTAGAGGTGTTCGACATGTGACTGCAAGGTCCCAGAGCTTTGCATGCAACTTTCAATTTAATCGTTTATAAGACTGCTTAATTCTGATAAATAAGCTACAACTTTGTCTCGAAGTTATACATTGTTGGTCGGTGTAGTTGGGTGGAAAACATTACATCTACATGGAGCGGTTCTTGCTTAAAACATGTCGGGCAGTAGAAGTGCGAAAGCTGTTAATTCAGCTGCTGGCAAGAAAGCAGCTAGCTCTCCCACTGAAGCCGTTGCGTTGCCATTTTCTCCAGACTTTGTCGATAATATTATGACGGCGATTGAATTGCTGGCCACGAAAACTGACTCTCAGACGGCTGCCCTCTGTCAGAAAATAGTCTCCATCCGTCAAGAGTTTTACACTACGGTTGGCTCTCTGCAGGCTGCTAATGCACAGTGTGCTAATTGTGTTGCTGGCTTCGAGCAAGCTACCACTGAGTGGACCTCAACAGTAATGACTCTTGAAACCACAGTGGAACGTTTGCAATCAAAAGTGTGCAACTTGACGGAGAAGTGCTTGGACTTGGAGAGTAGCAGCTGTCGCCAAAATATCCATCTAATTGGAATAGAGGAGGGGGAGGAAGGGAGAGACCCACAACAGTTCTGCCCCGATGTGCTGAAGGAGATTTTGGACCTCGAGGACACTCCACATTTGGACCATGGTCATCGCTCACTGGCACCAAAATTTCAGGTGTGAAGAAGAAGCTGTTCTACAAGGAGAAGTGAGTGCACATCTTTCGCGACTTAGCTCCAGAAGTGGCGAAGAAGCTTGCAGCTTTCACAGAGACGAGACAGCTCCTTAAAAACACTAAGGATGTCAAATTTGGACTTCGCTTTCGCTTTCCAGCTACATTCCGTCTCATTTTTAGAGAGGAGGAGATATCCTTCACTGATCCTGATCTGGCCGTATCCTACATAAAGGAGAACATTCTTCCATCGTGATGATCAGGCATTTAAGTGTTGAGATTTCTGGGTGACATTTTGGCCAGATTTAATGTTATGCGTATTATCTTGCCCACCGTTAACATTTTAGGCCCTTGCCATATTATGCGATTTCTTTGGGAGCCTTTCATCTATGCTGAATGGCTTATAGGGCTATAAACTGGCACAGAGGCAGTAGTGGTCTACTGATTTGGAACTGTAGTCAACTTGCACAATCTGTAACCTATCAGCAAGCTACGATGTTCTGTACTCTAAAGTGAATACTATTGCTGCATGCTCGACTACACGATACATGTCATTTCAAGGCACTTTACAAAGTCAAATTCAATCAAATCATACAGATTGGTCAAAAAGTTTCATATCTAAGGAAACCCAGTAGATCAAGTCTCTCCAAGCAGCATTCACTCCTCCTGAAAGAGCGTAGAGCCACAGTGGACAGTCGTCTGCATTTTTGATGGCTTTGCAGCAATCCCTCATACTGAGCATGCATGAAGCGACAGTGGAGAGGAAAAGTCCCCTTTTAACAGGGAGGAGAACCTCCAGCAGAACCAGGCTCACTGTGAATGATCATCTGCCTCAACCGAATGGGGGTTAGAGAAGACAGAGCAGAGACACAGAAAGCACAGAAGCTTACATTGATCCAAAAATCCTCTTTATGTTATATGGTAATATCGGATGATCTGCCTCCCCTGGATGATGTCACAGCTAATAAAATGCCAGACCAGGGATACCTACTATGAAGAAAAAAATGACAGAACAATAAGTTAAAAGCTGAAATAACAACAAACAATTCAAATTGGAGAACAGAAGGAGAACTAGACATTCAAGTAGAGGTTGAACAGAACCTGTTATCTTTTGGAGGAAAATAGGACTTGGAGCTCATCAGCATACAAATGAAATAGCCTGCAATGCTTCCTAAAAATAGCACCAAGTGGCAACAAAAGCTCAAACAGGAGAGGGCCGAGAATGGACCCCTGGGGGGGGGGGTCCATTCTCGGGCAGCTGAAGCAGAGGTAACATCCTCCAACATAACACAGAAGCTCCTATTGATGAGGTAGGTAGGACCTAAACCATTGCAGAACAGAGCCAGTGATACCTACCCACTGCTCCAGTCTGGACTCAAGGTTTTTGCGGGCCATTGTGTCAGAAACTGCTGTCAAATCCAAAAGCAAGTAGAGCAGTTTCCAGAATCCATTGCCAAAAATATATCATTAAAAACACTTAAAAGGGCAAATTCAGTGCTATGTTATGTTTTAAAACATAACAAATAAGCCTTCAGCTGGGTATAAAAAAATTCTCCAAAGTTTTAGACAAAAAAGGAGATTGGCCTGAAGTTTGACAAAACCAATGGATCAAGCCCTGCTTTTTGCAGCAAGGGTTGGATCACAGCATATTTAAAATTGCTTCGTACAACATTTGAAGTCAAGCTACTGTTGAGAATATTCAGGATAAAAGGGGCAACAGTAGGGAATATCTCCTTAAAAAGACGTGGTGGAACAACATCACAAGGGGATCCAGAATCCAGAAGATTTCGTAACTAGTTTCTCTAGTGAGGAGAGGGAAATACATTCAAAATGATCAAAAACAGTAGGACAACAGACCAAGGTAGACGGATCATTAGAGGGAAGAGAAATGCTTGCCCTAGTATGGACAACCTTGTCCAAGAAGAAGCAACGAAAGCTATCGTATAGTTCTCTGCAAGCATCCAGATGGGCAGGCTGATGAGCATTCAGAGCAATGTTAATGGTCTTATAAAGAATACGGGGATTATGAGAATTTATCACAATAATGTCAGAGTTATATCAGCCCACTGATAACAAAACCAGCTTTCTCTCAGTATGTCAAAAGAATTTTTTTTTCCCATTTTGGTGAATTTTTTTTCTGCAATCCTGTCTAATGGACTGAGTATGTTTGGTTAAGCAAGGCTCTAGTCAAACCCAAATGGCTAAAAACAGCAGAGAAATTAACAACAGTAGACGAATTACAAACTCACCGGTGCCAAACTGTGGTTTACTGCCAGGTTTACACAATTGAGGAAAAGGAATAAAATCAAATTAAACAGGCATGTAATCCGAAGACAGTGCATCACCAAATTTCAAATTATGAATAGATAAACCATAAGACAAAACAAGGTCTGAAGTGTGTGCATAGACATGGGTTGGGCCATTCACTGACTGAGCGAGGCCAAAACCATCCAATGAATGTAAAAAGACTTATGAGGGCAATACACATGAATATTAAAATCAATCTTACTGATATTTTGGGGTAATTTCACCCAAGAAAATCAGAAAACTCACACAGATAGTCTTTGTTGTACTTTGGTGCCTGATAGATTACCAAACACAATGTCGGAGGCAAGCAACCCAGCTCAAATACACTCGAAACTGGAGAAAGTTGTCGAGAAGGAGACCTGCTTGCTGTCAAAATTTGACTCAAAAATGGTCCCCAAACCTCCCCCACGTCCCATGGACCTCTGTGTATTGATGTTAGCGCAGCCATAAGGCAACATTTTTGAAAAACAATTGGTCTCACTCAGAGAGAATTTCACTCAGAGGAAATCCAATCCATGGGACATGAAGAAATTTTTAATAATAAAAGTCTTGTTTATGATGGATCTTGCGTTCACCAAAGCTATCTGGATGGGTGATGGATCGGGAACCAGTAGTGCGCGTAGTAGATAAAAACTGTTCCGGGTACGGCAAATTCCCATTGTTGGCACCTCTCCAACACAAACATACATGAACAGGGCACATAATGCATGACACCTGTCTTATCTAAATTCTGCAGTCGGGGCACAGAGGGATAGAATATTCTCCTCATGAGCTTCCACTGATATGTTAAAGTTTAAAAGTCATTTTTCCTCAACTAAAACAGATATCCCCTCAAACATGCAGCGCTGTGCACGTACGCCCTGTGTCATGACTGTGCATGGAGCACCTTTTGTCCGAAGACGTGTGACACTCAGTGACAGCTATTTTTTAGCAGTTAGCAGCTAGCGTTAGAATCTTTCAATTTCTTTATTTATCTTCGGTTTAACGGCTGCAAAGCTAATATTTTTGTGTGCGGAACAGGGGCGATTCTAGGATCTGACCTGACATTCCTGGCATGAATAACAGGCTTTCCATTTTTAGTCCAGATGTAAGATTCTTAGAGTTGACACATTTTTGAGCTAACGCTCATCAAACAAGCTACAATATAGGCCCATCCAAAAGCAGCGACAAACAGATTAAAATGTTTTTACTCGATAAAACCTTGTGCATTTGTAAAACCTGCATGATGGCAATAGTTAGACTAGCTATATTGATAAAAGTGAGGAATCATTTCCCTAAAGACACAAAACTAGGGTTAGGTCATTGGTCCTACGCAATATGCATGCTCCTATTTTTTGATGCTTGACTTGAGCGTCAGGGTGCGTTTCGTCTGTCTAAAGAGAAAAGCAGTATTTCTTGCTACATTTATACAAAGTTTATAACCACGACACACACACTAGATGCTGTTTGTTAATGTTTAAAGCATCACCTGCTCTGATGAATGTCAAATTTGGACTTTTTTCCATTTGAACTACCAGCAACAGAGACAGACTGTAAATACGTGCCTATTAAAGCAAATATAGTCAAAATGTTTGTCTAGATTTATCCTGTATTTTCTTTTGAAGATTTAGAAATGCGCAAAGATAAACTCCATCCTTATTTTGTTTTTTATCTAAGATACTCATAAAACACAGCAAAATTATACATTCAAGGGACTGCAAATAAATTTCTTGTATTTACTCTGCACTGGAAGTAGAAGTGTCACGGACACTGACAGCATTTCAAATATTAAATTCAAATTTCAACAAATGTACAACTTGGTTGTAGTTGCTCTGTGTAGCCCATTTCATGTAATTTATCTTAACATTCCAAACACATTTCTTACATCATATATCTGAAGTGTGAAGTGTAGATAACAGCTTCTCCTTACCTACATCCTCTCAGACAACTAATTATTTCCCTAACAATAGTGAGTTGTCAATGTTTAAATGTGCAGTAAATCTTAATACATAAGGAGCATGGAGGACCCAATACTGTACTTTGAGTAAGTTTGGTGACACCAAGACTGAATTGTTACATGAGCGGTTGTCCATTTCATCATTCAAATGAGAACATATCAATATACTATTGGTATATATTAGTACGACTATTAAAGAACAGCAGACTAAAATTTAAGATATGTAAAGGCCTATATTAAATTAATTTTGTGACCACATCAACAGATTAAATAATTGCTTACTTTTTTGGTGTA
This sequence comes from Fundulus heteroclitus, assembly GCF_011125445.2. Lineage (NCBI taxonomy): Eukaryota > Metazoa > Chordata > Actinopteri > Cyprinodontiformes > Fundulidae > Fundulus > Fundulus heteroclitus. The sequence goes on along the minus strand of NW_023396781.1, from coordinate 1,890,842 downwards.
CCAAATTACCCTCATGCTTGAGCACCCCTAAAAATGGCCTAAATACGCCACTGGTGCGGAATATGAGTTTGCGAAGGTAACTTTTTAGTTAGCTGTACCAACCACTGGCGATAAGTGCAAATTCTTTGTGACTTTGTTGGTATTAAGTATCTAGGTGCTAAGCACCGTCCTCTGGCACTCAGAAGGAATGAAGTAGAATGAGGGTATGTAACTAAGGTTCTATAAATTCTGGATGAATTTAGCACCAGAGTTGCTTGTCATTCCGAGTCTTGCAAGTACACTTCAAAAAGAAGTGTACTGGGTGCATTGGGTACAAGATGGCAGCTGACGTCACCCAGGTCACATCCGATGGGATGACTTTGTTGGTATATATTCTTGACCTCTGTGTTGCACACATGTAGATACCCAGGTGCTCCTCTGGCAGTCACCTGGAATTCATAGAATCTAACCAGAAGTTACACACAGAACCCTCGTCTTCGAAAACTGAGTGTCCAACTATTGCCACAGGGAGCAGGGTTCCTCTGATCAGGCAACAGACTTGGACTTGGGAACCAGGCAAACTTGATGAATTTAGTATTGTTTTCATCCAAATTATCTTTTGGACGAAAACAACACCTAAATTTTTCCATGCATCAATCATAAAACTGTTAAACAGCTTAAACGTTTAACTGGAGCAGTCGAGCTCACATTTGTCCTGTTTTTAACGTCTTTCCATTAGTTACCATGTCAGTTTTTGAATTCACTTGGCCATCAACAGTCAAGCTACTTCCTTTAAACCTGAATGTTTGAAACCCCACCCCTGAAGTCCTCAAACCAAAGTCTACTCATAGTCCCAGTGGCCAGCTATAAAACTCAACGGGTTTACTCTTTCCAGACCGTCACACCTCAGCAGTAGAACAAGCTTCCTTCGTCTTTGCTTTATTGTATGTTCAGAGTCTGGGCTCATTTAAAAAGCAGCTGAAGGCATTCTTCTGTGCTCTTCCTCGGATAATGTTATTATATTTCTTTTTCAAATTATTTTTGATCATTCTGTCCCTCTCCCTTCAGATAGGGATTTGTTATCTTTTTAATCATGTTTTCGTTTGTTTGTGTTTAATCATGCTTACTGTGAAATACTGTGATTTTTATCTGCGAGAGATGCAATGTAATTTTTTTTAATTAAAATTTGACTTAAAATCTGCTGATATTTGGTTTGCCTGTGTGTATTCACAGATATGGCTCCACACAGCCCACTGTTTCATTTCAGTAACTTGCTTTCTGTATTGCAGTTTAACTTTGTGTTTTTAACAAAACCCCCTGAAATGTGTCCCTTCCTCTGCAGGACAGTAGAAAACTTTTTTCTACTTCTTTACGAGTAGCTTCTAATAAACCACAGAATATGCAGGCTTTGGCACATTTCAGTATTGTGTCATCGTTAGTTTCAGTGCTACCTTGTGGCATGTATGGCACTCACATCACTGCACATTCTCCTCATACCTTTTTTTGCGATAGGCACCTCTTAGCAGTTACAACCGGAATGACAATGTCTTTGCACTGAACTATCAACAAGTATGTAGCACACCACCCCCAACCTTCCAGTCTTTATGCAGCACTGCAGCCCAGAACTGATAAATGAGGAATTTTACTTTGAACCGATCAGAAGACAAACTATGAGGGGAATGTTGCTTTATGAATGACCAGCAAAACCTTCCAACAACTTAAACAGATATTGAAAATGTCTTTGGCGCATTAACAGGAAGTTATTGTGTGTGAGTGCGTCTTTTGTTTTACAGACCCTATAGCCTGCTGAATGCTGTTCCAAAGTTATTAATTAAAGGGCACATGTTAGGACCTGAAGGGAAGCCAGTGAAGATAACATGAATCAAGGAGCCTCAGTTTTTTTCCCCTTTTTCTGTTTGATTCTAGACATGTGCAAACAAAATTCCTATCAACCCTTCATTCAGTGTCAGCCCCCGCAGTCTCTGCACTATTTTGTTCACCAGAAATTCATGTAAACCCATTCTTGTATTTTTCATAAATTGAAGCATATGTAACTATGGCAGCCATTTTAATAGGTTCTGTTTGAGTTTTGTTCAGCTGTTTGTTTTAGTACACCATATTTAAATTTGTTACCTTCAGTCTGTGAAGGTAACAATCTGAAAAGCGTGGCATACTGTAGGTTTGTATTCAGCTCCTTTTGTCTGATTCCCCTAAATATGGATTCAGAAATCAACTAATAGGTAAATAAGGTCCACCTATGTTTACCTATGTGTAATCGCAATATGAATTAAGGTGTTCTGTGAAGATCTCAGGGGTTTATCAGAGAACATTAAGGAACAGACTGCATCACAATGACTAGGAACACAGCAGACAGTTCAGAGACAAAGTTTAGAACTTAGTTTTATAAACTGTAGAGAGTTTTTAACATCCCTCAAAGCTCTGTTCGATCCAACATCTAAATACAGAAAGCGTCTGGCACAGCTGCAAACCCACGAAGACCTGGGTGTCCGTCCGGAAAAATACAGTGCTCACATTGTAGATCAAACTCCTACCCTTGGCCTATGTGTTAAATGCTATGAAAGGTCTGGAAATGAACTGCACATCACTCTGAATAAAACATCCCTGGGGTAAAAAACTTAAACAAATCCTACATTAAATGGGCAAAGGAGGAAATTAAACTTTTTGTTGCACTTTCCTAAAATTCTAAAAGCTAATTTCTAATTAGCTTTACAACTGAGTTTTGCAGAATTTATGAGCACAGAAAGAAAGGCTGTTACTAAAAGAAGTGTCCACAACATGTACTGTTTCCTCAGCTGCACATCATGTAGGTATGCCTGTGCAAATTCTCAGTTATCTGGGTCATTCTGTATAATCTGACCCAATCTGTATAATATGATTGAACTTGATTTTGTAAAGTGCCTTGAGATGACATGTTTCATGATTTGGCGCTATATAAATAAAATTGAATTGAATTGAATTGAATTCCAAACAGGCTTAAATCCAAGGCAATTGGACTTTCACTCAGTTCTCTCTGAAAGTGTTTCGTCTTTGTCAATTCTGGTGGCTCGCAATTGAGCAACCTGCAGTTGGTGCACTGCTGTTTTTAAGGACATGGAGGCCCATCGTACTCTAAATCAGATGCAAATCAACGAACCACCCATCACTGTCCTGGGTCATTAGAAGCTATTCCTTGGTGTGAGTGGAGTACTTGGTCACCTGAATCATGATGAGACTGCTGATGTAAACTCTTTGGAATGTGTTGGAGGACTGAACTGTCAACACTGGGGAGTTGGAAATATAATCCTCCTCCTCTGATTTGACTTTTGCATTTCTGCATCATCAATGGATTTTTTTTAATTATGCTTTCTCTGTCCAGATTTTCAGCAGGTGAGAGCAGGCAACCTAAAGTGAGAGAAATATTACTCCCTGGACAAGGTCAAATGTTAGACCTGCATAGAAACAGACAACAGTCCACACACATTTAATCCAACATTTTCATGATCAGTAAGATTATGTTAACTTATTATGTTTGAGTCATTTCTCTGATTTCAACTAGTTATTCAGCACTCTGCATTCTTTAGTTCACCTTTTCTTTGCCAATGTTCTGTTTAGATGCTGATGGCTGTGTCTGAGTGGCTCTGTTCCTGCCCATCCCAGCTGTCCTGCATCAGTGTAATCACTCACCTGTTTCTACTCCAGGTTGGCCTCCCCTGTATTTATACAGATCTGTTATTTTTTAGAGATGACATATCAGCTGTACCTGTCCACCAGGTTTGTACCTTGCTGTGATCCCCTACAGGTTTTGTAAGTCTGTTCTTATTCATTTAAAAACCGAAGTGACTGAAATGTAATTAATTCAATTGGGATAAAAGTAGCATGAGCTAAGAAAATCTGAGAAAATTGAAAGCCAAAGAAAAAAGTAAACTTGGACAGCTGATCATGGGACTGACTAACACATTTTCAACAGATTGTTGGGCTGTCCGCGATTCACAAACATAAATAATCTTGGTGACAGAATCTTTGAGTGGCATTGCTGCTGTAACAAAAGTTACTCTTTTGAAAAGCTTGTTTGGTAGGTATCAAAATGATATCCCTAAAGACAAAACTAATATAGCAGCAAGCTTTCATTAGCAGAGTTCTCATTGCCAGCAGGTTATAAGGCTCCTGTTAACGCAGTCGACCTCTCCCAATTATGAATTCTAGCTACAATTGCTCATCCTTTAGCTATGGTCTTGTACAGACAACACCCTGCTTAGTTTCTCTTGCAGACAGTCATCACATTGTACTTTTCTGTTGGATGGGTTGGGTAATGACTCATACAGTTTAATATTCAATTTGGCAAGAGGACTATTGTACATCAACTCTTGAAGTCACAGAATAAAATGTAGAGCAGGTTCTGATCAGGACGTTGGTGACATAACTGGTTGCTTTCTCAGCTTCGCTACATGAGCTCTAGTTCATTAACATGCTGTAAATCACTGGGGTGCACTGAAGATTATATGTATTGGTTAAACTGAGACTTCATTATATCCCTCAACAAATTCTGGGTTTCAAATGGCCAGGTGTTGCGATCCAGTCCTCGAGGGCTGGCCGCCTACAACTTTTAGACACTGCTTCAGCACATCTGATCCTCTTAATTAGCTCATAAACAGAGCTCTGTAGAGATCCACTGCTTTCTGGGGATGTAATTTAGCTGTAGGGAGCGGCATGTGGAACTGTTGTTGGAAACGCTTAAGTTCTAAGGAAAGATGTGGAGAAATCCTACACTTCCACAAAAGGGGGTGGGGGGGGTCTACTATTGTCTGAAGCCACTCTGTTTGCAATAACCATCATGGACTACGTGTGGCGCAAATGCTGTTTTAAAACGGTTAGCTACATAAAAGCTTCTTTTATTTTTACATCTACATATTTTTTTTTTTTTTAATACTTTTACACAGGTTGGACTACGCTCACTGAATTCTGCAATAAGGCATAAATAGGTTTATTTTAAAATTAAGATGTGCTAACTCATGCTCCCATTACTCAAGACATGTTGCTTGTTGTGACAAAATTAAAGTTTGAACTCATGAACTGAATCTATTTATTGAATAAATGCCAGTACCTAGTAGACCTTTGAATTTTGTCCCTGAGTTGTTTACACTGCTTTCTGTGGCATGAAGATTATTGGCTGCATTTGTTGAGCCATCAAACCTTGTCTCCTTTTATTGTTGTAATGAATGCTAAATGATTCCAATAAGAGGAGCATAGATGTCTACATAACACTTAAGTTGGGGCAACTGAAATGGATAGGGGTACTGAAAGTAAACTAAATAGTTTTTTAGATCTGTAGTGAAGACAATGATGCAGTGCTTTGTATAATCTTTCAACTGTGATGCATAAATAAAAAAAAAATTAAGGTTTTAACAAATCTACCGCCCACTGTCTGATCAATAAAAACCAAATGAGAAAAATATGAAATGGAGGAAATTCTTTGCTTTAAAACTGTGTTGTCCTGTATGTGTTCCCATGTCAACCTCATTAGTTCTGTTTTAAAAAGGAGTGGTATGTTTCTTTTCTCCGTATACCTGCACTTTCTAGTTGGGTTTCGGCAGCTTAAAAATCAAGGTGTGTGTCAGGTGTGTGTTTTGCAAATGAAACGGCAGGGACCAGGACAGGGCGGTCCTGATGCTGTCTAACCTGTTCTTCTGGATGATTGCAGGCATTTAACTGGCAGATTCCTCTCATCCTAACAAAGCAGCAGTGATACACTGAAGAGTGGACATCTCTGGTAGCTGTACTTGGTGAGTCCTTAACACATGTTGCATGTGGCCATTTGTTTCCTTTACTTAAGAGCTGCTAATTCAATCAGCAGGACAGGATTTTTAAAAATCAGTATTGGATTCTGTATAAAACTTTAACCCCATCTGAACAGATGGAATTTATGCTAAAGACATCATACAAAACAGACGGATGCATATCCACTGCTTTGCAACTGATTATGAAGAAGTGTTTGAGGTATATGGATTGGAAACAGATTAGTCTTTGCGTGTAGTTGAAAACGCGGATTTGGTTCGAGATTTTAATTTCTGCTGCTGTTTCTATAGCTTAAATCTTGTTTTTCTGTTGACCTCTAACATCCATGGCAGGTTATAGACTGTGTGGTCCACTCTTGGATTGAGCAATTTTGTTTTGCTGTCATGGTAACTAGTGACTGGACACATTACTGTAGTGGTTACACTCTCACCCAGAGTTTTGTTTTTAGTCTAATTGTTTTACAAGACCTCCCTGTAAATTACAATACTATTTTTATTTTTAAAGCTTCTTGTGGCTTTAGTGTCTTCCTTTTCCCCAATTTCTCAGGCCTTCTAATTCTTTGAATAAGTATACAAATATAGGCCCCTGTACATACTCCATTTTTGCCATTTCATTTGAAGTAAATGATGCCAGTGGAGCTCATGCCAAAACGGAAATATATTTATGTATTGTTAGATTCATGGATTCAGTTTATCTACTGTCAGCAGGTTAATGTTGATCAAAGCAAAGTCATAACTCTATTTTTGAATCACATTTGGATACTACCGAAGCAGTCATGCTTGATTGTCATTTTGAAAAACATTTCGATCTCACATGACTACACTCAAAGCCTGTGCTGTTTTTTGTGAAGTGTTTACGTGTAAAAATGCTGAGGTGCGGTCGGCAAGAGGGCCGTCCGTGTGTCACCCAGAGTGCATCCAAACCAACAGGTTTGAATGGACACATTCTCTTCCCCAAACCTGGCAGAAGTTTTGGATTCCTGAAGTGTGAAACAATCTCAATGTTCTTTCTCGATCAGGCAGGCTGTTAAACTTTCCCAGCTTCAAAAAAAAAAAAAAAAAAAAAATGAAGGTATGCTGGTTGTAGTTGCCCCAAATGCGTGCAGCCCACAGGAGTTGATTTAGCATCACTTGGTTCAGAATCGTTTTAAACTTGTTTTCTCTATATTTCAAATTGTCGCCATCTTCCCCACTGTACCATTAATTGTATGCTTTCATCCGTCACTGCTAAGGGATAAGGAGAAATATTTCCTACATACACACAGCAATTCAAAGTCATGTCTTGGTCTCAGTTCACAAAGCACAATAAAAGAAATCAAAAACAATGAGTTGGTATAATCTGAGCAGTATGCACAGACTTGACTGTTAACTTGAATATTTAATTCAGAATTGCTTTTAAACATCTTTCAGACGAATCAATTTTTTTTCTTTTTCTGCTTTGTTTTAGGGTGAAATTTCCTTTTGGTCTTCTGCATTTTGTTGCATGTTCCCTGACATGTGGGCATAAATATAAAAAAAAAAAAATGGTAAGTGGAGGAAAAAAAAATACAATTTGAATGTGGTAATAAATATGCTTCACTTTTTTTTCTTTTCTTTTTTTCTTATCCTCCGACAAAGAGTGGGGAAAGCAAGAGTGCAAGTGTTTCAGGAAACCTGGCTTTGGATGACTCTGGGAAAGGACTCTCCATTAGAGGAAATGCTGAAAACACAATTGCTGCAAAAAGTGGCCTTAAAGTTGGTAAGATACAGACCTGTACTATTTTATTTTTATTCTTTTAACTAAACGTGTACTAGTTTAAAGTAATTAAACCAGTGTATGTAATTAGTTTAGCTTTGCTCCTTATTGTTTCAGAGGATGAAATTGTGGCAGCTACGATAAATCTTGGCAACCTTGACAAAGATGATGTGCAGAATATCCTAGAGACCCTAAAGCCATATGAAAACAATATGAAAGTTCTGACGAAAAAGGACCTGAGTGCTGGTGTTGCCCTTGACTCATTTGGATTGGGTCTCAAAGACACTACAGAGGTAACCATCATTGTTTACATGTACATGCATTTCACTCAGACATCCTTTACACACAATATGCATTAATTTGGAAATGTCACCCTAGTTATATTTGCGAAAATGTAGTTTTTATACTCGGCCACAGTTGTTGTTGTTGGTTGGGACCCGCATAGTCAAAGTTTACAAAACGTTTTCCAGTGTTGAAGGGCTGGTGATGTTTCCTATCGCCTCATAAGAAACCTTCAGGTTCAACAATTGTAGATCTTCTGTCTTGGCCAAGACAAGAGGTAGTTTTTCCAAATCTCTTAAGAAGGGACAAAACCTGCTGCAAGGTCAGGAGGTAATAATCACTGCCAATAACATCTCTGAAGAAAAGTCAGCTATTTATCACTGCAATGTGAAGTGACCATGACAGGAGTGGCCACCACCACTTCTTTGACCTTATGGCAGATCTATATCTTGACACGTGAAGATCATGTAGATCCACACTGCCCATATTCTGGTTGTATGCAAGTAAACGGAGGCTTTTTCTATCTTTGCTTCACCTGGATGCTTGACCCTCTGAACATGTTTCTATGGCATTTGCTGCCATGGTTACAACACTGTTATCCTTCCACCACACCGTTACTTCTCCCCCTCTGTAAGGACTTCTGTACTTCCACAAGGCATTATTTTTTTTTTTCAAAATGCTTCATGCTTGTAAACGGGATATCATGCAGATGGCACAGTCTCAATGTACCAAGGAATCCATATCCTCGTCTGGTCATTTCATCAATGAGGCTAAGTGGGATGAAAAGGCTTTCATGCACAAATGTGCACCCTGGAGGAACCTCTGCTTGTTCAGTCTGACTGTGCTTAGGCCCTGGCCTAAGCCAGCCCCAGGTGTGTGTGTGTGTGTGTATGTGTGTGTGCGTGCTCTACAGTCGGGTTCCATGTGAAACATGTACCTGGTAGGTGAAGCAAGAACTTAGGTTAACATAGTCTTCCAGACCATTTACCAGTCTGGCATGCAAATGGCAAGTTTCATCTAAGTGTTCTCGATCTGAGCAGACACTTTCAATTGCATTATTTTCAAGTTCTGGAATTACTGTGATGTAGAGCATAGTACTTTGGGGTTGTTTAAGTCTAAAAGATCCAAAACATCAGAAGGCAATATTCAATTTGTGGGGAAGGAGGCTAATGGAATTAACACTGCCATCTATGGAAACACTGCTAGCTATCAGTAGTTGAAGTCCAGTTGCTTTGTTTTTTACTTTTTTTTTTTTTTTGAATGACCATGACCTGGATGACTGAGAATCTTCACCAGCATACTGCTAGCTATGTTTTATGCTACCAGCAACAAATGTTGCTGTGCTTACTTTTTACTGTCCTTAGGAGCAAAAATGAAATATATGTAGTAGACCCTTTAAAAACAAATGTACAAAATACTGCAGTTCTGTTTGTTAAGATGGTTTACCTTCTATTGTACTGTTTTGAGACAGACATCTCCTTCCATAGATGCAGATAGGAAATAAAGGGGCCTGTTCATGTGACCTTTTGATAGTAATTGCATGAAATTGATTTCATTTATGGAGCAGACTAAAAAGTTGCATCGGCTGCCCAAAGCTAATGAAAAGCACCTTTGGAGCTTCCAAAGATGATAAAAAAATTACCAGCAACAATTACTGCCAGTGGGATTAAAACCCTAACCCTGTTTAAACTCACCGGCAACAGTCCAATCTGTTGCCGGTGGGAAAAACTGAACTTAAAGGGCTCTTTTTGTTTTAGTACACGTAATACAAATGGTAAAGCAATATTTACTTTATTTTTTTCTCTGGACAGTGAAAAACCTTTAACCTTTTTATTATTGCATTGTGTTACAGGGACTCCTGAAGAATGATATTTTGCTGGATGCATCAGCTGACCCACCAGCTGTTTCCTTCAATGGTCTCAGTGGAGGGCTTAATGCTAAACATGGGATGGATGGTAAAATAAATGGCCCCACTCTCAATGGAGACCTCCCCAAACTTGGCCTAAATAAGCCAGCAGGGGATGTTGGTGCTACACTGACAATGCCATCCATAGGAATACCAGGATCAGATATAAAGGCAGATCTTGACAGCTCTCTTCAAGCTCCAGATATCAGTGCCTCAGCTTCACAACTAAAAATGCCAAATACATCCTTGGAAATTGATAAACCAGACCTTAGAACCGGCAAATACCAGGCACCAAAGTTCAAAATGCCAAACTTCAAACTTGCAAAAATGGAACAACCAAAAACGGAAATGGACATATCTGGTGACATAGATCTTCTACCTGCAAGCAGAAATGTAGATGCACCAAAATACAATCCTCCAGAATTTGAAACTGCAAGTCCTGAATTGGATCTCAATGGCCCAAACGTGGACATGAAATCTCCCAATATAAAATTAGAAGCCCCCAATACCGATATTGAGGCACCCTCTGGCAAATTTAAATGGCCACATTTAAAATGGAAAAGTGCCAAAGTTAAAGGACCAGATGCTGACCTAAATGCTGAAATGTCAGTACCTGATATCAATGTTCCCACAGCCAAGGTTGGTGGTGATTTAAGTGGGCCAGATGTCGATATTAACTTGCCTAAAGCTGACATCAAAGGCCCTGAGGTAGATGTTGAGACTCCTGATCTTGACCTTAATCCCCCATCTGGTAAAATCAACTGGCCCCACTTGAAGTGGAAGAAACCAAAATTTCATGGCTCAAAAGATGGTCTGGATATAGATGCGAACATTGATGCACCAGACGTTGACCTTTCTGTTCCAAAGGTGAAGGGGGGGCTTGATGCCCCAGAAGTTGACATAAACTTACCAAAGGCAGATATGAAAGGCCCAGCTCTGGATGTTCAAACCCCAAACATTGATGTTGAGGCTCCATCTGGTAAAATTGATTGGCCCCACTTGAAGTGGAAGAAACCAAAATTTCATGGCTCAAAAGATGGTCTGGATATCGATGCGAACATTGATGCACCAGACGTTGACCTTTCTGTTCCAAAGGTGAAGGGGGGGCTTGATGCCCCAGAAGTTGACATAAACTTGCCAAAGGGAGATATGAAATGCCCAGCTTTTGATCTCCCCAAAGCTGACCTAGAAGGTCCCAATGTAAATGTTCAAACCCCTGATATTGATGCGCCCTCAGGAAAAATCAACTGGCCTCATCTGAAATGGAAAAAACCCAAATTGCATGGCCCAAAAACTGAACTGGATCCAAGTTTAAATGCACCAGATGTTAATCTCTCAGCTCCAAAGATTGATGGAAAAATTAAGTCCTCAGACGTTGATCTAAATTTACCTGAAGCTGATATTGAAAAACCAGACATAAACATGGATTCTCCCTCTGGAAAGATCAAATGGCCCACTTTTAAAAAGCCCAAGTGGGCAATCTCTCAACCGAAGGTAAATGGTCCCGACATTGATTTAGATGCTGACGTTTCTGGCCCTGATCTCAATCTCTCAGCGCCAAAGATTGATGGAAAACTTAAGTCCTCAGACGTTGATCTGAATTTACCTGAAGCTGATATTGATGTTGGAAAACCAGACATAAACATGGATTCTCCCTCTGGAAAGATCAAATGGCCCACTTTTAAAAAGCCCAAGTGGGCAATCTCTCAACCGAAGGTAAATGGTCCCGACATTGATTTAGATGCTGACGTTTCTGGCCCTGATCTCAATCTCTCAGCGCCAAAGATTGATGGAAAACTTAAGTCCTCAGACGTTGATCTGAATTTACCTGAAGCTGATATTGATAGTTGGAAAACCAGACATAAACATGGATTCTCCCTCTGGAAAGATCAAATGGCCCACTTTTAAAAAGCCCAAGTGGGCAATCTCTCAACCGAAGGTAAATGGTCCCGACATTGATTTAGATGCTGACGTTTCTGGCCCTGATCTCAATCTCTCAGCGCCAAAGATTGATGGAAAACTTAAGTCCTCAGACGTTGATCTGAATTTACCTGAAGCTGATATTGATGTTGGAAAACCAGACATAAACATGGATTCTCCCTCTGGAAAGATCAAATGGCCCACTTTTAAAAAGCCCAAGTGGGCAATCTCTCAACCGAAGGTAAATGGTCCCGACATTGATTTAGATGCTGACGTTTCTGGCCCTGATCTCAATCTCTCAGCGCCAAAGATTGATGGAAAACTTAAGTCCTCAGACGTTGATCTGAATTTACCTGAAGCTGATATTGATGTTGGAAAACCAGACATAAACATGGATTCTCCCTCTGGAAAGATCAACTGGCCCACTTTTAAAAAGCCCAAGTGGGCAATCTCTCAACCGAAGGTAAATGGTCCCGACATTGATTTAGATGCTGACGTTTCTGGCCCTGATCTTAATCTCTCAGCGCCAAAGATTGATGGAAAACTTAAGTCCTCAGACGTTGATCTGAATTTACCTGAAGCTGATATTGATGTTGGAAAACCAGACATAAACATGGATTCTCCCTCTGGAAAGATCAACTGGCCCACTTTTAAAAAGCCCAAGTGGGCAATCTCTCAACCGAAGGTAAATGGTCCCGACATTGATTTAGATGCTGACGTTTCTGGCCCTGATCTTAATCTCTCAGCGCCAAAGATTGATGGTGACATAGGGACACCAGATATCAATTTAAACGCACCCAAAGCAGAAATGCAAAGCCCAAAGTTGGACGTTAATGCTTTAGAAGCTGATGTTGGCCCATCTGGAAAATTCAAATGGTTCAGCTTTACAAAAAACAAAACTTTACCAAAGGCTGACCTTGATGTCAAGGATATTGGCCTCAAAGGGCCTGAGGTAGATTTCAGAACAGCAGATGTTAATCTATCTGTACCAAAAATTGATGCTGGAATTGAGACTACAGACCTCAGCATCAGCAGACCTGATGTCAAATTACCAGAGGGGGGAGTCAATAGCCCAGATGTTACTCTTGAACCAGGTGATGGCAAAATAAAGTTACCAAAGGTCAAATTACCAAAACTTAAAGACCCAAAGATGAAAGAGCCAGATATGGATTTGAATGTAAAGGTACCCAACGCAGAGCTAAAGGCGCCAAATGTGAATCTGAAAGGAACACATTTCAGTCTTCAAGCTCCCAATATTGAAGGTGGTCTCAGTGGTCCAGAAATTGATGGCACAAATTTTAAAACGGATGTCAACCTTTCACTCCCAAATCCCACTCTAAACTCTCCAGATATGAATATTTCTACTAAAGATCTTGAAGCCCCAGATGTAGAAATGAAGTTGCCAAAAACTGATGCAAATGGGACCAGTCTGGATCTAGGAAATGCAGATCTCGATTTATCGGCACCAAAAATTGATGGAACCCTCTGGACGCCAAACACTGATGCAAAGTTGCCAAATGCTGAACTGGAAGCACCTGATCTCACAAAGAAATCTCCAAATTTGAAAATCAACCAACCAAAGGTAGACCTTAAAGCACCTGATGGGCAGCTAAAAATGCCAGCTCTGGATGCACACCTTGGTGACTTCAAAATGCCTCATTTCAAAGTTCCAATGCTTGATCTTTCAAGTCCTAATGCAGAAATTTCCACTGTCCAAGACACAGGGAAGGCTGGGATTGAGGCACCCAATTTCAACATGGACAGTCCTACAGCTGATGCCAGCATTTCTATTCCTGCAATCGAAATGAATGGACCAAAGGTTGAAGGACCTAAAGTGAACATTAAAACTCCAGATGTAGATGGCAATGTTGAGAAGCCTAAGTTGCCACATCTTAAGCTCCCAAAATTCAGCCTTTCAGAATATAAAGATAAATCTGGAGAAGTCAATGATACAAATAATGAAGATAATGATGGTGACTCTAACAATGATGCTTCAAATGTTGAGACAGCTGTTCCTTTATTCAAATTCCACAAACTGCCCACAAGAACCCTGGATGGCATTGGGGACATTTCTGAGGCAATTGGCTTATCAAAACGTGACCGTGGGGAAAAGGACTTTGTTGTAAGCAAAGGGATCAGACTGCCAATAAGTAATGCACCAAAAGCAATCGGCAAGATTGACATTATGGAGAGATTGAAATTGGCAAAGGAAAAAACAACCAGTGTCTTACAAACGGATGAGAAAAACGATGCTGATCTGAAACTTGCCACTCCAAGTCTAGATGTTGGTGTGTCTGCAGAAACAGGAGATTCCTCTCTAGTTAGAGGTGGTACTGACTTGGAACCAGGTTCAGCCGATGACATTCAGAAACTGTCCCTGGGTCTCTCTAATATGCTTGGTCTTAAGCTTGATGATCCAGATGCTGTCTGATTCTTTGTCTAACAGCTAGGTTTCATATCTGAAATGTTGAGTATACACCTGTACTGAAACCAAATCCATGTTTGTAGCCAGCTAATGGAATCTAGGATTTCTTTTTAAATAAGCTATGTTTATATTCCTGTTATTTATACATGTTTTTTTCTAAACTTTTTTTATTTAGAATATATTCTACCTACTAAACGGCATGTAGTCAAAGTAAGTTTGAAAGTACTTTACTGTTTTACCATTTGACACTGAAAATAAGCAAATTTGTGAATGTATTTACCATTGTTGCTCAATAAATAGCTCAAATGTCTACAGGTCTGATTACTCAGTAATTTCAGCAAAGCCAGTCGCTTTACATTTAAGGATTGAGAATAGAATACATTTTAAAACAATTTACAGGATAACTTTTTGTTCTTGTTTCCAGAGTTCTTGGTTGGTGGAAATGTGTATTCTAAAGATAATTTTAATTGAAAATATATAAAATTCAAAGCCAGACTTATGACTTTACATGACACATCACTGAAAGGGTTAGGATTTTAACCTGGTAAACGCCTTCAGGACCAATCAGTGTGGAGTTTAAAAAAAAGAAAAAGAAAAACACAAAACTCTAAGTATCCAGAAAGCCTCCGCTGATTACATTTCAACACTCAAAAAAGCTATTTAGTGACCCTGGCAGACCTGGAACAGTCTCTAAAACATTCAGTCTGTTTTACTTTGCGGGTCCTATTCCTTGTGCTTTCTGTCTCATGTCATATCTACAGTTGAGGCAAAAATGACTCATACCTCATGCAGGCAAATTTAAGGTTTTAATATTTTTATGAAACTAGGAAGTTTTTCATGTCAGAAACGAGGAACTGCACTGAATGTGAATACATTTGGACATGTCTTTTTACATTTGTAAAAAGACAAGACATATTCAATAGTATGCCTTATTTGATTACATTTTGTCGTATTGTATAATAAGATTTACGCACACATCTATATCCTTTACATTCAGAAAAAACATGTTGGTCAAGTTTAAAGACCAAGTTTATATCTAAATCTGGCAGTGCTATGAATAAATGTAACAGTAAATCTACTGGTGCATTAAATTACAATATCATTGAAAAAAAAAAAATAATTTTAATGTTTAAGTCAACTAATGAGAACCCAAAATTATGTTTCTTGTAGATTTAATAATACGTACAAGACCAATAAAAATAGATTTGTATTACTGAACGGCTATGGCCTGCACAATCATGGTTAAGACTGCTGACTTAACAATTGTCCAGACAGTTATTGACATCTAGACAAGGAGGATAAGATACATTCATTTCAAAAATACCTTATTAATCCTAAAGGAAATTTTAATGCTGGTGTAACACATGTTTTGGGGTTTCTTCAATGAGTTGTTGTAGATGCTGATTACTGCTGGCAGGAAGGATCTCCTGTAGCGGTCTGTCTTACAGCTGATATGAAGTCTCTTACTGAAGACACTGTTTGCATGACGGTCTGATGAAGATGTTTAGTGTTGTCCATAATGTTATTTTATGAAGAATCCTTCTTTGCAAAGTTATCTCAAGAGGTTCTAGAAAAGTACCCAGAACAAAGCCAGCCTTCTTTATAAAAGTCAAAAAAAGTCCAAAAAAAAAAAAAAAAAAAAATCACTATATCATAAGCATATAGAGAGTTTAGAGAAAGAAAAATGTATAGTAGAAAAAGGAGCACAGGTAGCAGGGATAACAAACTGTCTTTAGAGGGCTTTGAAGGAAAGCCATACCATTTGTTGCTGTTAATCCACCAGGTGTTATGTTTTTTTTTTCAAGTCATAAATCAGCACAGCCATCTGACAGGAAATTATAGCACTTTATTCTTCCCTCTGCTGACAAGCTTTATGTAGAAGTTCATGTAATTTTTGAGCAGTACAAGGCACCTGCTCAAACTATCAAAAGTACCAATATTTGCTATGAGGACCACTGGGCTTGATTGGCAAAATCTATGGGTTTGTCGGTTAATTCTCTCAAACTGCCTTTAGCTATGAGTGTGTACCCTATAATGGACTGGTCACCTGTCCAAGGTGGATGCACCACCCCTTACCCAATGATCACTGGAGATAGGCACCAGTACCGCCCCGAGACCCGGCACAGATAAGTGGGTAGATATTAAATGTGTGTGCTTATAAAAAATATACGTATATAAAAAGATATCTATCTATCTCTCTCTCTCTCTCTCTCTCTCTGTATATGTGTATATATATATATATATATATATATATATATATATATATATATATATATATATATATATATATATATATATATATATATAAATTATTGCTGCATTCTTGCATTAAAAAAGTGTGTGTGTGTGCATTGATCATGTGTCTAGGTGCAACCTGACAGATACAAAAAAGAAATGACAGCAAATCAAGATGAAATATAAAAGCACAGTTTAATTAGGAAGTTCAGTTATAAGATATTATGTTTAACCGTAAACAATCAGCACCTGAAAAAATCAGAAAACATTTTCCACAATATCACATCATCACCATTTGGCCATCTCTCCACCATCCTATTCATTATCCCCAAAACAACAATAAAAATCTCACTGTCTCAAAATTGTTAATTTTGATTAACAATTTTTTCATGGCCTGGCGGACAAATTAATTTTTGTATCGTTTGTGTTTAATGTTCCCCCTTAATTTTTCATGTGTCTGAGCATACACACAAGCTCTCTAAGTGTTCACTTGACCTCTGTGAGCAGCATCGCACGTGCACACTGAAGCTACATTACGCCTGTCCAAAACCTGAGATTATAACAAGCTACATAGATTACTAAAATGATCAAATAACAACAATAATATATTTTAGATTACCTAGTTTAGATACAACTGATTTAGCCCGATTACATGGAAAAGATAAAAATCTTGGATAGTTTTAAGAGCTGTATAGTATGCTTTCTGTCAGAGTATGGGGCCCTGCTAATTAAGAACTGAGAGACATCTTTCAGAGTTAAAATTTTATTGGCATTAAATTATTTACATTTTCTGCAGTGATTTTTAGCAGTAGCATGTGGTGTTGTGCAGCCTCTCTTCTGTCAGTCTGCTCCAGGGCAGCTGTGGCTACAAACATAGCTCACCACCATCAGGGTGTGAATGTGTGCATGAATGGGTGAATGACTGACCAGTGTGTTATGCCAGAAGCTGTTTGAATATTATTATTATTATTATTAATTATAATTTGCTATTATAATTTTAACAATAGGTCATTCAAACTCAAATAGTAGCTATAACAAAATATGGCACAAATCGTGGTGATGCCAGCGCCCGAAGCTTGTAATGATTTATACCAATAAGGCATTTATTAATTAGCTGTTATGGGCTAATTTATGCTGGGACAGGAGGTATGATCGGTTTCTTAGCCGATGAGATTTATCCAGCAGCGTTGATAACTCAAACTTTAACTGCAATTAGCGTTTAAACCTTTACTCCTTTCTCACCCATCCAATGTTAATGTCTCTGTATTAATGTCAGATGTTAACTCGAAAAGAGGCAACTCTATATTCTCTAAGACCATGCAACTCTGAATTTAAATGAACACAAACAATTATTATTCCACAAGTTGTTGCTTTTATTGAATCAAAAGCAATTCCCTGTTACAGTAATTCTCTGATTCAACAACCGTGGGGAACCCTACTCACTACTAAACTAAACATGCAAAATATATGTGGAAATAAAGGTCAAAATGGATTAAGATAAGAGGTCGTAAATCACAGTTGTTTAAACATCACATTCAAGACATCGGCACTGACGTAGCAGCATTGACAGACAAAGCAGCTTTGGGAATCCTGATAGACGCTTCAATGTTTTCCAACAGCTCATTACAGCTTAGCTACACCGTACCTTCCCAAGATGGCAGCTATGACGTCACGTCACCTACGACCTTATGTGATGCGTGAGGAGGAGGAGGTCCTAATGACGTAATCAGCGCCTACGCTAATGTGGGGTGGTGCCTCGAGCAGGGGGAGCGGCTTGGCTGAGGAGTTTAAAGCAAGATCGCGAACAGAGGTTTAACAAAGAGATTTAACCCGCTGATAAGAGGACAGGAAAGAGAGAAAGGAAAGAAGATGGACAAATTGACCCGCGGCGGAGTCGCTTATGAATCACAAATTGTGGGAGAATTATTTAACTATTAACCTTTAAAAAATAAAAGAAAGAAAGACTCGAGAAAATGGCGTTCCTTTTGTCTTGACAACGAGAATTCGTCTTTATTACACCTGGAACGTACAAACGGGTTCCAGCAGAAATTTCTAATATTCAGATACAGAGCTTGCCTCTTTAAAGGCTACTGATGTGTGTGCGTTAAACACAAGAGTCTGTGTGTCTCCATTGGTGTGTGTGTGTTACAAGCTATTGAAGTCAAGTTGGCAACTGGACTAAAGTTCTGGGAAGTGTTTATCACAAAAAGTACAAAAACAGAGCGATTAATTCCACTACTTGGAACATTACAGTTAAACAATGACATCCAGATGTTTCCTCTCTTACTCCCATTGGCGAGAGCCAGGAAAAAAGGTCAAAATGACCCTAACTTCCATAAAATAAAAACATCCAAAATCACTTACAAAATGCATGGACATACATTGAAAATATTCAACAGTTAAAACAAACTCTATCTTGGAGTAAACAATAATTAAACTAACTCCTAATAGGCTCTCTCTCTGCCCAGGCACACTTAGAACACCTTAAGGGTGAAAAGAGAAATAAAAGGGGAAAATCCCATTTACTTATGTTGTCTCAGGGGAAGTCCTAGAGCGCTCTGAGTCCGCAGGAGGACCCAATACTGTACTTTGAGTAAGTTTGGTGACACCAAGACTGAATTGTTACATGAATGGTTGTCCATTTCATCATTCAAATAAGAACATATTAATATACTATTGGTATATATTAGTACGACTATAAAAGAACAGCAGATAAAACTTTAAGATATGTTAAGGCCTATATTAAATACATTTTATGACCACATCAACAGATTAAATAATTTTTACTTTTTTGGTGTACCAAATTTCCCTCGTAATGATGTAATATTTTATGGGCTAAGCTCCTGATGATGAGAATGTCTAACTCCGCCCCTGGTTTGCACTAATATACTAATGGGCGGTATGAAAACCTTTGTACAATAAAAACAATGTAAATGGTGTTCCTCGGTTGTATTTGTCATAATTCTAATTCTAGAAGTAGAAATAGTGAAATAAATAGCACTATCATTTTTTTGGAATCCTAATTACGCTATTATAAATAAGCAAAAGTCTAAACAAAATATAGTAGTTGTTTAGGCAGCATCTAGTGTTGTTGTGCTGTATATTATGTAAAAGAAATAACACCTGCTATTTATACCTGAACTGCATCAAAGAGCCAACAAAAAATTAAGCAACAATAGCAACGAAATAAACCCCGCGACCCCATGAGGGATTAAGCAGTTTGGAAAATGGATGGATGGATGGATGGATAGCAACGAAATATTGGTAAAAGGGAAACCCTCACCTTTTCTTTATCAGACGGCTGTGCCTAAGAATCTGAATTTTTAATAGCCTTCAGTCTTTGTTTTTCCATCTTTCCAGCAGTCTTCAGAACTCCTGTCTGGCACAAAATATTTAGTTTTATAAAACAGATTAGGTTTTTGTTGATAAATGTATTATACTTTAGAATTAGATGCTATTTTGAGATGCTAATGTTGGTTACTTACATTTCTCAAGTTCCACAAATCAAAACAGTCTCTCCTACTTCTGTTCAGAACTGCGTTCAGCAGCTTTCACCTGTTTTAGTGCTGATAATATTTAGTTTCTTAACTGGCACTGGTGACGCAGAAAATTTTTCAGAGGCAGCTGAATGTCGCGCTGTCAGGAATGTTACTGTTGCACTTAGTTACAATAAAGTTTAATGGTGTTCCATTGTCATAGACCCACAAGATTAATAAAAGAACCACACAGAATGAAAGCAATAATTTATTCTGTATCAAGTTTTGAGACTTCCAGCTCTAATTTTCCATTTATATATTTTAGTTTCAATTCATATATTTCCCCCCCAACACTGTTAGGGCTACAGCACATTTCTTGACTTAAATAACAGCACCTTTATTTCAACTTAAATATAAATATAGCCTACCTATATGATTAATATAAAATATATATACACCTACAAGAACATATGTGTCAACTAATTTTTAGAAAGATGGGTCTATCCTTTGTGGGGTCGCAAGGGGTGCTGGTGCCTAACTCCAGCTGACACTGGGCGAGAGGTGTGGTACACGGCAGTCTATCGCAGGGCGATGGGTAAACAATGCTGGCAACAAGATGAATCAACATATCAGTTATTTCAATAACTCACACCATCCCATAATTAAGTGCATATGTTGAATATAGCCAATTAATGCTTTAGTTGAGAATGGTTAAACATAAGAAAACTTATAACTGAACCTTATCTGATTAAACTGTATTATTGTGATTTGCTGCCATGTTCTTTCAATGTCTTTTGTAATCAATGCGCCCCCTCACCCCCTTTGTGTTGAATGAGAGAAGTGCGGGAAAACAGCTTTAATTCTCTGTCAAATAACTCTCACATCAGTCATACATTGACTTTTCCAGGAATTCTTTGTCGCTAACTCGCTTTTTTTTACCAGCAACAGCATTGTTTCCTATGGTTTAATATTCTCCAAGTGCGCATTTCCACTCGTGGGGGGAGAGGGACCCAAGATGGTGGAGTGAGAAGCAGCTTTTTTGCAGGCTCTTATTAAAAAAGTATTGTTTTATCCCAAGATAGCAAAATTCCGTTGCCACAATCCCTAACCTCCATCGGAATTCAACTTCTTTTGCCATCGTTTCTTTCTTAATATAGCTTTTTCAGCACTTTTTTGTGAGTTTTTCGGACTGAGTTGACGCTAGCATGTCAAACCATAACTACAACTTGACTGCTCTATGCAAGGCTTGTCATGAGAGTGACATTAAAGACATTGATGTTGATGAGAATTCTTCCAAAAAAAGTATGATTAATCCGAATCACACACCAACAAAAAGCCCTAAGCCTAAAAAAATTAAGGGAAAAGACGACACCAAGGTGGATGGAAATATCGGTACCGCTATTCTCCAAGCTGTTCAGGCATTGACCGAGAAAATGGATGAACAGACTGAACTTTGAAAGATATTTGATAAACACATTGAAGCTAACACTACGGCTAAGAAACAAACAAGAAATTCTGCTCACAGACAAGATCGATGAGCTCCACAAAGAAAACAACACGCTAAAAAGAGCAACAGAAGACCAGGCTCGGTACAAAAGGAGATGGAATCTGAGGCTGACAGGGTTACCAGAAAAAGGGAGAAAACATAAGAGAAATGTTTGATTACCCGAAGGGTTGTTTCAGATATTACTACTAAATTCTGTTTAGGATATCAGCTACTCATTCCTGGGCGTAACTTTTCAGCGCACACTTGGTACTTCATGGATGTTATCTTTTTTTTTTCTTTAAATACAAGGGGATTGAAAAACAATGTGAAATTTAAGGCAACATTTCTTTTTTATTAGGAGCAAAAGTAATATTATTCTCATTCAGAGGAGGCAGGCACGAAATTCTGGAAACAACAATGGGGAGACAGTATTTTCTTCAGCCACAGCACTTCACATTCAGCTGGAGTAATGATTATGTTCAACGGGGTTTCTGGAAATGTGATTAACCACATAAGTGACATCAATGGTCATTGGTTTATGATGGTGATTGAATTTAATGATGTTAATTGTATTTTGATCTGTGTATATGGGTACAACAGAAGGTTACAAAACAAACAACTTTATGCTTCCTTGAGCAACATGGTGGAAGAATGGAAAGTGACCTATACTACAGTACTGAGGTTATTTCTGGAGGTGATTTTAATTTGGATGGATCGATTTCCCCCGAGATGTCTAAGACACTTTTATGGTGAAATCATAAGCGAATTCACCATGAAAACAGATCCGATCGATTACTGGAGAATGAAATAGCCTAATACCAAACAATACACATGGTATAATTCAGCCAATAATGGCCAATGCTCAAGGTTAGATTTTTGGTTAATTGCTACCAACCTGATAAATGCAGTCCACAAATGTGAAATATTGACATCACTTTGTGACCACTGTGGCATTTCAATTTCTTTATGGAAGTTCAATGACAGCCTTTTAGACAATGAGGAGTTCTGCAATGAAACAAAAAATTTACTGTATGGAATTAATCAATTAGAAATGTCCCATTAGAATAAATGGGACATCAAAAGATATTGCCATTCTTAGGAGTAAATATATCTCTAAAAAGAGAAAATGAAAAATGAAAATGGGAATTTTAAGCAACTTATGGATGACAACCTCAAAATTGAAGAGCTAGCTTTAGCAATTGCGAAGATGTCAAAAGGAAAATCCCCTGGACTGGATGGTCTAACAGAGTTTTATATCCATTTTTGGAATTATAGACTACTGCTTTATAATGCCCTGTTGAATTGTATTTCATCTGGTCAGCTGTCCCCTACAATGAAAAAGGGTATTATAAATTTATTTCCAAAGCCCAATAAAGATAAGTTGTTATTAGACAATTGGAGGCCTATAACACTACTATGCAACAACTACAAGTTACTAGCTTACATCTACTCTAATAGATCAAAACTAATCGATGAGTGTCAATCAGCCTTTGTGAAAGGTAGAGTTATACATAACCATATTAGATTACTTATTGACCTGTTAGATCACAGAGACTTTATTCTTACAGACAGCTACATATACTTCTTAGAGTTGTTCAAAGCCTTTGACGCACTTGAACACGCCTTTTTGCTAAAAACTTTACAGTTTCTGGGTTTTGGAAGCAAATTCTGTGACATAGTTGAAATGCTTTACACTGACATCAGTAGCATGGTCTCTCTAAACCCGGGAATAACTCCTGGATTTGAGATATCATGCAGAATCAGACAGGGTTGTCCCATTTCCCCGAAGCTTTTCATATTAGCGACACAACTGCTGGCTTTATTAATTAAAAACTCCAATGACATACAAGGTATCACAATTTTCGACAGAGAGTTTAGAATGAGTCAATTTGCAGTTGATACTTCCATCCTTTTAAAAGATAAATCAATGATAGATAAAGCCCTCAGTACCATTTTCATCTTCTCTGAAGCGTCTGGTTTATCCTTTAATATAAAAATATGTGAACTATTCATTTAAATCCTGACCCCACCAGTTGTATCTGAAGTAAAATACCTAGCGCTGACATAAAAAACCTTAATTGGGGTGCGCTTCGGTGGAGCAGTGGATAGCACACACGACCCATGTACAGAGGCCTTAGTACTTGACGCGGCTGGCCACAGGTTCAACTCTGACCTGTGATCCTTTGCTGCATGTCTCTCCCCTCCCTTTTACTAGTTCTGTAAAACCTCAACAACAACAAAAAAAAATTAATTAGAAGAGAATATATAAATATTTCTAATCATATTTTGGATATGAAAAAATCCTTTGGTCAGTGGTTAACCAGAGACCTTACTTTTTTTTTGAGGAAAAAAGGGGAAAAAACAAGAAAAAAAGGAGAAACAAACAAACTAACAAAAAATATAAAAACAGAGACCTTACTATATTTGGCAGATCTGCTCTATCCAAAATTGACGGTATCTCCAAATTGATTTATCCTTGCCACTACTTGTATATATCCTCTAAAAACATAAATAAAGCAAACACAAACACAATTTGTATGGAGGAATAAAACGCATTACATCAAAAAGTCTCAGTCGGTGAAACAATATGATAAAGGTGGTATTGAAGCTCCAGATGCTCCAAAATCTTATATGTCGCACCCGAACTCTATGTGGTATCACATTCCAAGATCCTTGTTTCATAAATTGGGAGGTTTAGACTTTATTCTAAAATGTGATTTTGAGGTAAACAGGATTCTAATAAAGCTGTCCAACTTCCACAAGCAGATTTTGCATTATTGGAAAATGATATTCACCCACAGCTTTTCTCCCCATAACTCAACCCTTTGGAACAATAGAGTAATAACACTTAATCGTAAATCTATCAACAAAGACATAATTTGTGTTACAGATTTAATGGATGATAACAGCGATATATTGAAATATTTAGATTTTATTAAAAAATATGATTTAAATTATTTTCAAAGGGAGTATAACAAATTGTGTAAATTGATTCCACTGCCTTTAATTCACTTGATCAAAAATGTTAGGTTATATAATAATTCCTCACCAATACTGCCCACTTTGTTGAGTGCAAAATGCAATCTGTTTGATAAAATTTTTTATGATAAATTCATTAGCAGTCTTTTGAAAGCCAGAAAATTTCTTGATTATGATAGATCTATTTGGAAGGGAGATATTCTTGTTACTCCAGACACAGTAGATAAAGCATTCTCAAAATGTGTTAAATGACCTATTCTACCTAAAGTCAAAGAAACACATTTTAAAATCATAAACAGAATTTATCCTGTGGCAAAATTCTAAAAACAAAGATTTAGTTTTGAGGTGGATTGATCTATCTATCTATCTATCTATCTATCTATCTATCTATCTATCTATCTATCTATCTATCTATCTATCTATGCACACTTACAGGCTTCTTATTTCCTACCGTTGCCATGGTGAATCATGTCATCTGCGTTCCATTGAGGAGGGCTTTTTTCATGCTCGTGCTCAACTCAGGGTGATTGGTCCTGAGTTCAGTTACCTCCTGATTGATATCATATCACCTGTTCTGAACCTGAAAACGCTGAGTATGACAGAGTGAGATAGAACTACTCATAGTAGTTGTTTTCTATTCAGTGCGTGGCTGCATGTTGGATCAGAAAATAGATCCGCTAACCAGATGCTGTCTAAAACCCCTCTTAGTTGGTTTAGAAGGTTCTTTTTTATTCATTCCGAATCGTTTCTGAACTATATGTGCTGTGCTCCGGTGCCTCAATGCTCTTACGCGCCTCTCCCCTGCCTTACCCCGGATCCAGGGGCTTTATCAGCGGCCAGCCTTCAAGACTTGAACCACTACTTTTAATGTCCTTCCGCCCATAGCAAAGTGTCCCAATTAAAGTCAATAGGAGAGTTAGTAGTTGTGTTTCATGCCATTTTGTTTAATGACACAGAACCGGTGGTGCTTCGGTGGGCTTCTGGATCGCATTGCGCTTGAAATCAGATACGCATAGTTGTTACATGTAATTTAGATGCGCACTTTTAAGGGGCATTTTAATGGACTTGGAACATCAAGGGCTTTGGATCAGACCCCTCATTCCTACTCTTCCCTGTAAGAAAGACTACATTTTTGGAAATCAGAAAAGAAGGTCTTACATTATGTGTAGATAGAGTTGACTGAGAAAGCTTTTGAGTTTCGTTTTCTTGGTGTACTTATTGATAAGTTATCATGGAATCCTCACATAGCACATATCAAAAGACAAATTTCACAAAACATTTTTGTTATAAATAAAGTGAAGGATGTGTTGAATTAGGAAACACTGAAAATATTGTACAGTTCACTCATTGTGCCATATTTTAACTACGATGTAGAAGTCTGGGGGAACACATATAAGTGAAATATAAAACCTTTATTTATATTACAGAAGAGAACAGTAAGAATTATACACAAAGTTGGTTATCAAAAACACACCAGTAAATAATATTTTGAATCCAGAATATTAAAGCTTGAAGATTTGGTTAACACTATTAATTATGTTTAAAGCAAGATGTAGAAATTTACCAGATAAAATAAAACACCTTTTCCATTTAGAAAATTAGTTTAGTTGGAGAAAATATAATTTCAAACACCAATTTGCACATACAACACATAAACAGATTTGTTCTTCAGTTATTGGGGTAAAACTGCGGAATTCACTTCATGAAGATCTCAAAAGATGTAACAGTATTTGTCAATTTAAATATATGTATAGACAGAGTATATTTAGTCAGTATTAATATGTAGAGGTTCATCTCAGTTTTTTCTGTGTATGTATATACGCATGTATGTATATATGTATGTATATGTGCAGTATATATAATATAGATAGTGCATTGTGTATTTCTCATTATTATGTTGACATTTAGCTTAAAAATGTTTGTCGGTTTACTTGAACATAAACGTTTGTTATTGTATTGCTTTATTTTGGCAGTAGTTATTTCATGTTTTTGAATAGTGGCAGACAAAATAAGATTTTGTCTTCTTTCTGCTCCCTCTTGCTCATGGGAAATATATGACAGAAAGTGACTGTTTTTTTGTGTGATTTTTGCCATGGAGCAATGAATAAATCTGAAATCAGACTTCACTGATTCAGATCACCTGAAGCTCCTCAGGTCCTGCAGCACCAGATGGCTGAGTCTGTTAACCGGCAGAGTTGAACCAGTGGGATGCTCTACAGGTAAGGATAGTTACTCCTGCAGATTTATACACAGTTTACTGTGATATTTTTCTATTTTAATTATGAATTGCTACTCTCAATTCAATTCAATTCAATTTTATTTATATAGCACCAAATCATGAAACATGTCATCTCAAGGCACTTTACAAAGTCAAGTTCAATCATATTATACAGATTGGGTCAGATTATACAGATTGGTCAAAAATGTCCTGTATAAGGGAACCAGTTGATTGGATCAAAGTCCCGACAAGCAGCATTCACTCCTGGGGAAGCGTAGAGCCACAGGAAGAGTCATCTGCATTGTACATGGCTTTGCTGCAATCCCTCATACTGAGCAAGCATGAAGCGACAGTGGGAAGAAAAACCACCCATTAGCGGGAAGGAAAAACCTCCGGCAGAACCGGGCTCAGTATGAACGGTCATCTGCCTCGACCGACTGGGGTTACAGAAGACAGAGCAGAGACACAACAAGAGAAACAAAAAAGCACAGAAGCACACATTGATCTAGTAATCTGTTCTACATTAGATGGTAGTAGCGGATGATCTGTCTTCTCTGGATGATGTCACAGTTAACAGAACGTCAGACCAGGTGTGCCTACTATGAAGATAAAAGAGAGAGAACAGAAAGTTAAAAGCTGAAATGACAACATGTAATGCATAATTGAAGAACAGTAGAACTCAATAGAGTGAGAAAATTAGATCCTGATATACTCCAGTAGCCTAAGCCTATAGCAGTAAAACTATAAAAGGTAGCTGAGAGTAACATGAGCCACTAGTTATAATTTTTGTCAAAAAGAAAAGTTTTAAGCCTAGTCTTAAAAGTAGACAGGGTGTCTGCCTCACGGACCAAAACTGGGAGTTGGTTCCACAGGAGAGGAGCCTGATAGCTAAAGGATCTGCCTCCCATTCTACTTTTAGAGACTCTGGGAACCACCAGCAGACCTGCAGTCTGAGAGCGAACTGTTAGGAACATACGGGGTAATCAGAGCTCTGATATATGATGGAGCTTGATTATTAAGGGCTTTATATGTTAGAAGAAGAATTTTAAATTCTATTCTTGATTTAACAGGAAGCCAATGAAGGGAAGCTAAAATTGGAGAAATATGATCCCTCTTGTTGATTTTCATCAGAACTCTTGCTGCAGCATTTTGGATCAGCTGAAGGCTTTGAACTGCATTTTGTGAACTTCCTGATAGTAAAGAATTACAATAGTCCAGCCTTGAAGTAACAAATGCATGGACCAGTTTTTCAGCATCACTCCTGGACAGAATGTTTCTAATTTTGGCGATATTCCGGAGGTGAAAGATTTTTTACTTTATTACCAGAGGCCAGGTTAATGCCACCCAGATTAAGTGATTGGTTAAGAAGTTTATTTTTTGAAGACTCTGGCCCAAAGATTACAACTTCTGTCTTGTCAGAATTTAGATGCAGGAAATTTAAAGTCATCCAGCTTTTGATGTCATCAAGACATGACTGCAGTCGAAGTAATTGATTGGATTCATCAGGATTTATGGATAAATATAGCTGAGTATCATCAGCATAACAGTGGAAATTAATCCCATGCTGTCTGATAATTTTGCCCATCGGAAGCATATATATAGTAAAGAGAATTGGTCCAAGGACTGAACCCTGTGGTACTCCACAGGTGACCCTAGAGTTTGAGGAAGATTTATTATTAACATGAACAAATTGGAATCTGTCTGACAGATAAGATTTAAACCAGCCTAATGCTTTCCCCTTAATCCCTACAGTATGTTCAAGTCTTTGTAAGAGAATATTGTGATCAACTGTATCAAATGCAGCACTGAGATCTAACAGGACAAGTATAGACACAAGTCCATTATCTGAGGCCATGAGAATATCATTAGTGACCTTCACCAGAGCTGTTTCAGTGCTATGATGAGCTCTGAAGCCTGACTGAAACTCCTCAAGTAGGTCATTACTTTGTAAATGTTCACAAAGTTGATTAGCAACTACTTTCTCAAGAATTTTAGATAAGAAAAGAAGATTAGATATAGGTCTGTAATTTACTAACTCATCTTGATCAAGAGAAGGTTTCTTAAGTAAAGGTTTAATAACAGCTACTTTCAAAACCTGTGGTACATATCCATTTACTAAGGATAGATTAATCATGTCTAAAATAGTGCCACTGATCAAAGGGAATATGTCCTTAAACAACTTGGTTGGGATTGGGTCTAACATACAGGTAGAAGGTTTAGATGAAGCTAAAATTTTAGATAGCTCAGAAAGCTCTACTGCTTCTAAACAGTTCAAACACTGCACAGATTCTAAAGATTCCTCCAATGCTGCCTCACTTACTGAGGACGAGGTAATCATGTTTGGGAGGATGCCAATTATTTTATTTTTAATGGCATCAATTTTATTTATGAAGAATCCCATAAAATCATTACTACTAAGAGCTAAGGGAATGGATGGATCAACAGAGCTGTGGCTCTGGGTAAGTTGGGCAACTGTACTGAAGAGAAATCTAGGATTATTCTTATTCTCCTCAATTAATGATGAAAAATATGCTGCTCTAACTCTGCGGAGGGTCTTGTTATACAACAATAGTCTGTCCCTCCAGATTAAGTAGGATTCCTCTTGGTGTGTAGAGCGCCATTTTCTCTCCAATTTCCTAACATTGTGCTTCAAGGAACGCAGCTCTGAATTAAACCAAGGAGCCAGCTTCCTGTGAATAATCACCTTCTTTTTCAAGGGAGCTACATTGTCCAATGCAGAACGCAATGAGGAAGTCACATTGTTAGCAAAGGTATCGATTTGTGAATGGGAAGAAACAGCAATGCTGCCATCTACAGGGCATTTCTGCAATACTGAGGATATTAAAAAGGGGACAGACTCTAAGTTTTGATACAGCATTATCCGATAAAAATCTACTATAATGGAACGCTCTTTTGGGGGTGGAGAATTCAGTTAGATTAAACTCAAATGTTATTAAAAAATGATCAGACAGGACAGGGTTGTGAGAGAATACTGTTAATTCTTCACAATCAATGCCATATGTCAGCACAAGGTCTAAAGTATGGAGCCGAGAGTGCGTCGGTTCATGCACATTTTGAGCAAAACCAATTGAATCTAGGATAGTTTTAAAGGCTACACTAAGGTTATCACATTCAGTGTCAACATGGATGTTAAAATCGCCCACTATAATAACCTTATCAGTATTTAACACCAAATCAGATAAGAAATCTGACAACTCATCCAAAAACTGAGTGTAAGGGCCTGGTGGACGATACAAAACAACAAACAGAAGAGGTTTTATTGCTTTGCAGTTTGGATGAGGGAAACTGAGGGTTAAATGTTCAAAAGAACTGTAATTATTAGTTGGCCTGGGACTAATTAATAAATCAGACTGAAAGATAGTTGCCACTCCTCCTCCTCTTCCCACAGATCTGGGAATGTGGAAATTTGAATAACTGGAGGGGGTTGACTCATTTATACTAACGTAGTCCTCTTGTAGCCAGGTTTCTGTGAGACAAAACAAATCAATCTGATTATCAGAAATCAATTCATTAACTAACAAAGTCTTTGGAGGGAGAGACCTTATATTTAATAGACCACATTTAATTCTTTTATTTTTTGGCTCAAAGTGATCCGTATG
Organism: Fundulus heteroclitus; assembly: GCF_011125445.2. Lineage (NCBI taxonomy): Eukaryota > Metazoa > Chordata > Actinopteri > Cyprinodontiformes > Fundulidae > Fundulus > Fundulus heteroclitus. Next base: position 1,860,789 of record NW_023396781.1, on the reverse strand, counting down.
GATTTGTATTAGATTTTTATGATTTGTTCCTTTTATATCAGTTTTTGATCTGTTAAGTTTTGGCCGTGGGAAAGACACCGTCTCAATAGGATAATGGGTGGGTAACAGTACAGAAGCTGCAGAGAGGTGTGTTAAACTACGGCTCTGCTTCCTGGTCTGGACCCTGGGTTGTCAGCATTTAGGAGAACTAATAAATCCGGCCAGATTCCTAGAAAGAAGAGCTGCACCCTCCAAAGTGGGATGGATGCCGTCTCTCCAGATCAGACCAGGTTTTCCCCAGAAAGTTCTCCAGTTATCAATGTAGCCCACGTCGTTTTCTGGACACCACCTAGACAACCAGCGGTTGAATGATGACATGCGGCTAAACATGTCATCACTGGTCAGATCAGGCAGGGGACCAGAGAAAATTACAGAGTCCGACATAGTTTTAGCAAACTCACAAACCGAAGCAACACCAACTTTAGTGACCTCTGATCGGCGTGACCGGGTGTCATTACCGCCAGCGTGAATAACAATTTTGCGGTATTTACGCTTATCCTTAGCCAGTAGTTTTAGGTAGGATTCTATGTCGCCTGTTCTGGCCCCTGGTAGGCATTTAACTATGGTCCCTGGTTTCTTTAGTGCCACATTTCTCATTATGGAGCTGCCAATAATTAAGGTCGGCTCCTCGGCGAGATTGTCGCTCAGAGGGGAAAATTTATTAGAAACGCAGATGGGTTGGTGGTGATCTGGGGTCTGTAATCTAGAGCTATGCTTCCTACGAACTGTCACCCAGCCAGCCTGGTTACCAGGCTGCTCGGGTGCTACTGCTTTAGGTTCGCTACGTGAAGTTACTCTATGCGGCTCCGCGTTAGCAAAAGAGCGGCTATCAGCTGGTTTTTCAACAGCACGGAGCCGGGTCTCCAATTCTGACACCCTCGCCTCCAAAGCTACAAAAACACTACATTTATTACATGTACCATTATCACTAAAGGAGGCAGAGGAATAACTGAACATCTGACACAGAGAGCAGCAGATAGGAGACTTAGTCAGGGACGGAGAAGCCATTATGAGGCTAAGGCTTGGCTAGCGCTAGGCTAAAGCTAAGCTAGCGCCCTGTTACCACGCCAAAGAACAAACCGTGTGAAACACGAGGAGTTCCCAAACATGATGAGCAGCCACAGACAATGTTTTAAAAGTGCTTATGTTTGGAAACAGATGTTACAGCAAAGAGGTTTAAAGATAAAAAGCGAGAGAGCCTGGAGCAAAGCTCCGTCGTTCACACAGCAACAACAGGAAGTGACACAATACGCCTTACCGCAAACAGGAAGTCCGTGAGCCAATCAATATCGGCAATGACGGTACATAGGGACACAATACATGTGTCCCTATGTATTGTAGACCTACTTTAACAGTCACGAGGAGGTGGAGAGGAGTGACAATGTAGGAGCCATAAATGAAAAAATAATTTGATGTTGATTTGTCTGGGTTTAGAGCTGTATTGGTTTTGGTTTTGTTTGGTTGTTTGTTTGTGGAGGTATGGATCGACAAAATGTGGGCGGAGATTGGTAATTGGGCATATTACTCACCTCTTGGAGTGTCACTGGGAGAGAGTGTGTGAGTGGGCCGCTGAATTTTTTGTTGACCGCCATACAGATCGCTGTGATTAACGTTTGTGAAATTGTATTTTGGATACGTTGTTCTACGTTGTTTGTTTATTTATTTTCGTTAATAAAGTTTACACATCAGCACCACTGGATCTCAGCGGATACTTTTTTCAATGAGCGCGACAGACAAGGAACGGCCCGACCTCAGCCTCTCAGCAGCTTTGTTCGTTTCCTGAAGTTGCTGCAATAGACAAAATGTGTGATCTGGCAGGCCATCTGCGTGACCCTATTGTGCAAACCTACTTCAAGTTTCTGAGTGCTGCCTTCAAACCTTTGTCTGAATTTAATATTGCCTTTCAAGTGGGTATCGATGAAATTGAATAAATAAGTGAATAGTAGGGATGTATAATTACATATATTTGTGCTTATTATAGTATTTTTATTTCACTGTTATTTTTCTTGTCACCAATAATATTTTCTTCAGTCAGAGGGAGTACAAATTCATAGACTTTAAGAGGAAATGTGTCGGCTGATCCTGGGGTATCTCATACCAGCCAGGGTCATCGTGGGTGTGCCCCTCAGGGAGGTGGAGTATGGAGAATGACATCAGGTGGCTGATGAAGAGCTCTTCATTGGAGCACAAAGGCTTTCATGAAAAGCTCAGAAGAAAATCTTCAGTAAGTATATTACCCAGTAGTTATATAATTATGTCATCTTTTAACAGCATGAGAGTATAGGCTGTATTGTTTTTTTCACTCTTATGGTGTTTTTATTCATATGCTGTTGTAAATCTAAAGATTCTATGAAGCCATGCTTCAGAAGATGTTCTCCTTTCCTGTCGACTATCCACTCCTGAGGAACTTGAAGTGCTGGACCCTGCTTATCGCCTCAACATTACTCCAGGGACAGGTAGATGGCTGAGTCAGTTCCACATTGATAGAATTAATTGATTAATGATATATTGTGAGGCTTAGATCTACTATGTTCAGTCAAATATTTGTTTTACTTTACAATGGAATGGCTAAGGGCCCTGTTCCCTCAGTTGAGATTAAGTGAAGATAGGCTGAGCGAGGAACTCATTGACTACCAGGTGACAGATAGCAGGCAACTTCCACAAAAAGACAAAATTGACAGATTCTGGGGCCTGGTAGGTGGAGGTTCAGTGAGCTGCCATAGGCTTTACTATGCATTTCGCACAACAATGCCAGTTCTGAAAGGGTGTTTAGTATGTTAAGAAAGATTGTCACACAGAATAGACTATCATTAGACAACAGCACTGTTTGTGCTGTGCTGTCATGTAAAATAAACCACACTGGCCCAGCCCATAAATACACCCCTTCCAAAAAGGTCTTAAAGGATGCAAAGTCTGCAACAAATCTGTATAAATCGTTATTAAATACCAGAGAGCCACATGAGGAAATATAAGAAATTAAAAGAAAATGTCAACAAAACAATATGTAAATGTTTAACTTAAAGATAAGTAACGTGTATAAAAATTGAAAGTATGGCAAATAAATGTGCTTCAATTCCCTGTTGTGTTTTCATTTAGGTTGTATTATAAGTTAAGAATCTCCACATTTCAATGTCCGCAAATTTCCTCAGTATCACAGAAAGGCCCAGCAGATGGCAGCAATGTTGTTTCTTCCCATTCACAAATTGACATTTCTGCTGACAGTCACTTCCTCGTTGCATTTTACATTACACACATAGCTCCCTTGAAAAAGAAAGTAATTATTCACAGGAAACGGGTTCCATGGTTCAATTTAGAGCTGCATTCTTTGAAGCACAATGTTTGTAAATTGGAGCGAAAATGGTGCACTACACATCTGGAGAAATCCTACCTAATCTAGAAAAAGTCTATTGTTGTATAAAAAGACCCTTCGCAGATTTAGAGCAGCATATTTTTCATCATTATTAAAAGGAGAATAAAAATAATCCTAGATTTCTCTTTAGTACAATTGCCAAACTTACCCAGGGTCATTGCTCCGTTGATCAATCCATTTCTTTAGCTCTCAGCAGTAATGACTTTATGGGATTCTTCATAAATACAATTGATTCTATTAAAAATAAAATCATTGGCATCTTCCAAAACATGATTACCTCATCCTCAGTGAGGCAACGTTGGAGGAATCTTTTAAACCTGATCATGTTTGAACTGTTCAGACACAGTAGAGCTTTCTGAGTTATCTAAAATTTTAGCTTTGGACCAGAGTTCTCAAAAAATAAACTTCTTAATCACTTAATCTGGATGGCATTAACTTGGCCTCTGGTAATAACGTAAAAAAATCTTGGTGTTATATTTTACCAAGACATGTTATTTAAATCCCATATTAAACAGGTTTCCAGAGTTTCCTTTTTTCACCTCAGGAATATCACCAAAATTAGAAACATTGTGTCCAGGAGTGATGCTGAAAAACTAGTCCATGCATTTGTTACTTCAAGGCTGGACTATTGTAATTATTTACTATCAGGAAGTCCACAAAATGCAGTTCAAAGCCTTCAGCTGATCCAAAATGCTGCGGCAAGAGTTCTGATGAAAATCAACAAGAGGGATCATATTTCTCCTATTTTAGCTTCCCTTCATTGGCTTCCTGTTAAATCAAGAATAGAATTTAAAATTCTCCTTCTAACGTATAAAGCCCTTAATAAACAAGCTCCATCATATATCAGAGCTCTGATTACCCCGTATGTTCCTAACAGAGCACTTCGCTCTCAGACTGCAGGTCTGCTGGTGGTTCCTAGAGTCTCTAAAAGTAGAATGGGAGGCAGATCCTTTAGCTATCAGGCTCCTCTCCTGTGGAACCAACTCCCAGTTTTGGTCCGTGAGGCAGACACCCCGTCTACTTTTAAGACTAATCTTAAAACGTTCCTTTTTGACAAAGCTTATAGTTAGAGTGGCTCATGTTACCCTGAGCTACCTCTATAGTTATGCTGCTATAGGCTTAGGCTGCTGGAGGACATTGGGGTCTATTTTTCTCAATCTACTCATTTCTACTGTTCTCCAATTTGCATTGTTTGTTATTTCAACTTTTAGTTCTGTAATTTTTCTCTTCATAATAGGTACACTAGAGACACAAAGCACAGAAGCACACATTGATCTAGGAATCCTTTCCATGTTATATGTAAATAAGCGAATGATCTGTCTCCCTTGGATGATGTCATAGCTGACAGAATGCCACCGCAGTGGCAGCCCACTGCTCCCCAAGGAAATGGGTTAAATGCAGAGACAAATTTCATTGTAATGTGCGTTGCATTGACAATAAAGATGATGATTATTATTATGAATTACAGGACATTTTGCTGTGACGTGAAAATACTAACCAATGCATGTACACAATTAGAACATTGATATGACATTTAAACTGTGAAAGCTTGTGTTTTGAACTGCTCCAAGCATGTTTCACAGAAAGGAAGAGAGGTGCTGTGCCAGCGATAGAGAACAAGTATTCGCAGCAGCTCATTTATTATTATATTCATTTACATCACAATTTTTAGCGCTTCTGTGCAATGCTTATGATGTACTGCATAATATTTTGTTCATACATTATATTGGATGAGATGTGAAACATCAAGCAGCTCTAAAGAAGGGCTGACACCATTACACTGTAGACCATGTCAAGAATAAATGGCCCGTTTAAGTACGTAGTTTTTTTTAGCTCTATACCTTTGTTGGGGAAGGATTTAGGATCATGGTTTCTTGTATTTATTATAGTCAGTTTTATCAAGTAGAAGAATGACATTCTTTACAGTTTCTGCTCACCATCTCTTCTCCTTCCAAAAGCAAATTTACTAAATATTTACATAAAAAAAAATGTTGTAGCTTGGATCGAAAAATATAAAAAAGAAATATTAAACATATACACCCTGGCAGAAAAATAAAATAGACATTTTTGAACTTATTAGTGAGTCTGCTGCCAGCGTGACGGCCAGTCCTTCTCTATCCAGCTTTGCAGCAGCCGCAGCACATCAATGCGCTGATAAATGCGGCACAGTTCAGTAAGCTCAGTGACCGTTTTCTGGTTGTAGCGCAACAGGAACTCCTGAGTGGGGCTGTGAGACAAGGAGCCCTGGGTCCGATGCTCCAGCAGTGTGAGCTCGTCGTAGCTCATTCCCCAGCGGCTTGCAAAATTCTTCCAGTTTTTGATGGTGCAGTGGTTTGGATCCAATTTCAATCGCAGTATGTCCAGCAGGTCTTTGTCATTCATGAGGTCACTGATCTTTGGTGGGGGTGCTGGGCAACAGCATTTTTCACAGGGACTGGTGAGTATCTGCAGTTGTTTGGGGCAGTCTGAACACAAAGGGGACAAAAGGAGGAGCTAATATTAGTGATTAGATGCACCACAGTCTGATCTAACAAGTTAACTAATGTGTAAATCGTTTTATCATCACAGGAAAAAAAATCTAACTCTTTTTCACTCCGAGGTTTTCAAAGGACAAAATTACATAGTTCTCCATAGATCTTTGGATCTTGCAAATACAACTTTCAAAATACAATCAGACATGCATGACATAGTCCACAGTGGTTTCATATTTATTCACTTAAATCCAAGCGAAGCTCCTAAAAAAAAAAAAAAAACTAAATCAAGCCTAACAGTTTCCATAGGTATTATTTTAAGGCTATGGTTTCAAGAGATGAATTGATCGTCAACCACCGGGATGTCTCCATAAAAGCAGAGGAGTATATAGTTGGCTGCTCTGAAGAATGCAGGATGAAAAATGCCTATATTTTTGTTGTGCAATAACGTGGAAACTTTTTTTGTCTACATTAAATATCTAGCTCCTGTTGTTTAAATACCATCTTCATTTTGACACTAAAATCTTTTGTAATGGTGTTTTTGGGCAGATTTTAAGCCCAACTTAAAGTCTGAGCAGAATAAAGTGGGTACATCAAATGGACAGATAGATTCTTATTCATTCCTAAGGGGAACCTCAAAACATTCAGCAGTTAAAAAAAGAGGAGACTTTGTTAATTGTTTTTTTTTCAGAGAAGTGGTTCTATCATTACATATCATAGGGTGGACATAGATTTTCACATTACAGTTGTTTTTGTTCGATAAAAACTGAATCAAAATAAAGTTGGTTAGGAACAGACGAGTTTCCTGGAATTCTGATACTTAAAAAAAACTAAATAGTAAAATTACTGGAGCAGTTTCATTCTTGTGAATTGTAATGTGAAATAAACAGTTCAGCATAACATGCAGTTTTCATGCAGAACTGATTATGCAATTACCATACTGTTATTAATAATAACTTTACCTGGTGAAGTAGATGCTGGGCAAGTGCCATCTTCCACATCTTCAACTGGCTACAAGCATAAAACATTAGTCGTATTAATTCCAATAAACAGATCATTCCAACCTCTCATCTCCAATATGGGGAAAAAACACAGAATTCACTCTCATCCCTGAAAAAGGGGTAGTTATTACTTTGGATAATTACATATTTTAAGGATAAATGGATTACAGGAGGACCAAATTATTTTTTTTCAATCCAACGAAAGAAATGCCCTTTTCCCTTAATCCTTACAGAATGTTCAACTCTTCCTATGAGAATATTGTGATCAACTGCATCAAATGCAGCACTTAGATCTAACAGGACAAGTATAGGCACAAGTCCATTATCTGAGGCCATGAGAATATCATTAGTGACCTTCATCAGAGCTGTTTTGGTGCCATAATGAGCTCTGAAGCCAGACTGAAACTCTTTGAATAGGTAATTCCTTTGTAAATGTCCACATACTTGATTAGCAACTACTTTCTTTAGATAAGAAAAGAAGATTAGATACATGAGCACATAAGAATGATTAGCATGTGGAACTTCCAATAGATAAGGTGATACCCCAGAACTTGAGGGAAAAAGGGGCTGAGAGCAGGAACAAAACATTGACAAATGCCTGCTCTTCGGTGGGAAAAGCAGTAATTGGTTACAGTTTTTAGAGTGACTACACCAAGTGTTCTCTCTCTCTTCTCTTCCCCCCCTCCCCCCCATTAGGAGGGGTGTCATGGCTCCTACAGGAAAACATGTTAAGACACAAACCCAGCAGTGCACTTATAGCACATCAAGGCTCTGCTTCCATGTCCCCAGGGACATGGAAATATCTCATCAATACACATTTATGAACAATCAGACTTTCTTCACAACTTTCAGATAACTTCTTTTTAACTTCTTTTTTTTCTTAAAGCATTTTACCATCAAAGCTCCCTCTGAAAGACCTGCATACCACACATTAATGGAAGCTGTCTTTCTATCCTCTGAGCTCCTGCTCTGTTATTAGAGAAGCTCACAGCTGCACAGTGAAAAAAAAACACAACCTGTTTGCACAGTGTTTAATTCCTCTTTAACCTGAGCTGTGAGCTGTGTGCAAGGAACTGGTGAGGAAAATGCAGTAGGTGTGCTCTTTGGGTTAGAAAATTGACAATCCTAATTAGTCCAAATATACACTTTTCATCTCTGGAAATACCATGTTCATAAAATGAACCTTGTTTGTCTTCTTGTTTTCATTTATGTAAAAGACATTTTGGCATTTGTTGGTGAGTTCGTATTTTATATACACTTTTGTAAATGCTGCAGTTTAAAGATATCTGGGAGCCCCAGTCAGATGTCATTGCATATGCTTCTTTTTTACATTTTAATCATTCAGGTGTGGTCTATACAAGTGGAACTGCAATGGTATAGTCTGAGTTCCTCGTTATTGTTGTTCCACAGGCCCTCCCTGTTTTGAGGGACGTCTGAGAGCAACTCATTTTGTGTGATCTTTTTAAATCTAAATGAGGCACTTAACCCCCCATGTCATAGAGATTCCACTCAACTCTATTCAGACATTTTTGTAGAATACTGGGAAATGGTTTAATGAACTGTGTGGATTCATACATCCCAGAACCGAATTTTGACTTATTCACTTGTAGCCTCTGCATCCTTCAGCTCTGACCAGTGGCCAAAAGGATGGCCCAGTACAGAAGAGCAACATCATCAGTTTACACTCATCCACAGGCCAGTGTTCACCCTTTCAGGGATGAAAATGTCCTCATCCTGGATAGAGAGGAACAGTGGTTTGAAATGGGAGTAAAGGAAGCCATTTTTGTAAAAAGAAACCACCCATCGTTAAACAGGAGTGGAGGCCTCGGGTCCGATTGTCCCCCTGATACAATGTTGTAGTTGCAAGCATGACTCAGGCCTCCGGGAACAATAAGGGGCCATCAGAACACTAATGATCAGTTGATAGTCCTCTTTTGCATGTGAACAACCAGTTTTAATTGTCTCCGTTAAACTTGTTGATCCAGTACACCACAGTGATACAGGAGCTGAAACAACATGGAGTCATTGATTAGGGTGAAGAGAGCTCAACAGCAGGGCAAGTCATTACAATATTCTACACATGTGGCGTTTTAAAGTGAGGAAACCCCGACAGCGCTTGGCTCGCAGGCTGTGAGCGGAGTCCTGCGCAGCCAAGTTGTGCTTTGGGGTTCCCCCTTAACGTCAGTCTGGTAGTTTGTAATGTGGCTGTTAGCTTGTTAGCTGGTTAATGACAGGACCTAGTTTACGTGAGCAACTTTCCCTGATTGGATTAAAATATATGTTTGGATTAAAAAGGAAAGAAAGTAAAATGTTCACAGCCCCATCCCCCATGCGCAGTAGGTTCATGAGTTAATCGGGACAAGTGATCAGATGGACGCTGATCGGATTATGGATCATAAACCAGCCCTCTCAATCAGAATACAATATCATTCTGATGGTAATAATTTCTTGATTAAACGTTAAGTTTTAATTTGCTGACAAAGTCTGAGTGAAAGTACTGTTTGGGAGAGAGGAGCAGGACTTTAACCTAAATTTTTAAGAATCCAGTGTCTTTACTGTTGTTAAGTAACCATAATGAAATTTTGGTAAGATACTCAGAATGATAAGAGGCAGACCCAAATGAAAAACATTTACAGAAAAACGAGACATTAGCATCCCTAAAGGACACCCTCAAAAATGTAAGAACAATTAGAGAAATTTATAGAATAAACGTTCTTGGAAGAAAAATATGTTCAAGGACAAATGCAGCTTGTGCCTAGTCTATGAAATGGACTGGTGGTTTATTTGATAGTCAGAAGTGGTGTTTTTGCACTGGTTGCAATGCTGCGCCCAATTTCCCGCTTAGGTGCACTAGCAAATAGGTGAGGTTCAACCAAACCACATTCACACCCCAGCTTTACAGCTTCACTTCTCTTGTGTTAAAATCACTGTTTATATAGACAACTTTGACTATTAAATGATTGAGTAACAATCTAGTCAACCGAAACATCTTTATTTGAAGCAAAATTACACCTAAGTAGCAACTTCTTTGTGCGCTTATTTGCACTGAGTTCAAATGCTCTTTTTTTTTGGAAAAAATAAGTGGAAATGAAACCTTTTTTGTCCAATTCATTTATTAATAATAAAAATAATTGACCGACTAATTGATTATCAAACTAATCATTGGTTTCAGCCCTAAATCACATTGAGACTGCATAATGCATTTGTTAAAGCAGCTAGTCAAACAACACTGACCAAGCAACTTTCCTAAAGGGAACTGTAAAGTACATCTCTTGGCATCATGCCTTACTTTATTATATCAACATAAACAAAGGACCAATGCCTCATTTAATCTTACTGCCAAAGCAACGTTTTTCCTTACACCCATTCATATTTACCGCTCAAACAGTACTGAAATTACAGATTATGTAATACAATAATATTGCTGTATTAAATAATATTAGAATATGTTTGTTTCCTACGGACATTTAATATTTAGCCATTTTCAGTTTACATCCATCTCCTGTATCAAATTTCTTTCCTTCTAAATTGATATTTTCTAATACATTTGTTTTTGTGTTAAACTCCAGCGTTATCACACATAACTTAAAGATAGCATTTCTAATAGTAACAGGTGTTGCCTAGCAAATTAGACAAATACAGCTTAGATAAAATACACCATAGTTCTACTGACCTGTCTGATCTTGTCTTTTGAAGAGGGGTGCACGTATCCAGAGGGCATGGAGCTAAGATGTAGTGTCACAGCATCTGCCAGACAAACATTACACACAGGCTAAGATTTTTATTCCGTCACAGTAAACAGGTCATATCGCACGTAAACAGTGGTCACTACAGCAGATAATATGTTAACTTTAATTGGTTAGGACCTCTTTTAGAAACTCATCTTCTCCTAATTATAGCGGTATAAAACTGCTTTCTCACTCATCCCTCATACTCCTGAGCAGGGTGGGTGGCTCTCCTTTTCCCCAGCTCGGGCACTATTGTTGTCTTCACCTTCCAGGCTCTTTCTAGTTCTTCCCTGAGCCCTTGGTACGTCTCCAGTTTCTCACACTCATTTTTCCTGATGTTTCCATCACTCTGTATGGCCACATCAATCACAACGGCTGTCCTCTGCTGCTTATCAGTGATCACAATGTCTGGTTGGTTAACCATTACCATTTTGTCTGTTTCACAGGATCTTAGCTCTGCCATTTTCCACCACCTTGGGAGGTGACTCCCATTTTGACCTGGGGGTCTCCAGTTATTCTACACAGATGTTTCTGTACACTATACCAGCCACTTGGTTATGGCGTTCCATGCATTTCTTGCCTATTTGCACAGCCTGCACCTAGGGTCAGGTTGTTTTTTTTCACAGACTTGATTGGCTGATCGAAAGTCCAAAAATTTTGGTGCCTTCTAATTAGGTGCTTTTTAATTAGGACTTTTTGGAAAATATATTTACCATAAAAATCATAACACCCAGCTCAAGTCAATCCAAAAAAATTTAAAAACAAAACAACTGGACTTTTATCTGAAGTTTGAAGACGTTTCGCTTCCCATCCAGAAAGCTTTCTCAATTCAAAATGTCTGGAGTAGTGTGGAGTTCCAAGCTGTATAGTACTGCCCAACAAAGGCCTTGTAATGGCTTAGATAACATGTAAATGGAACCGAAAAAGGTACACCCCCCCCCCCCCACCCCCTTAGTAATGGGGAGTTGGGGAAGATTCTCAGTCATCCAGGTCATGGTCATACCAAAAAAAGTTAAAAAACAAAGTCCAGTTGTTTTGTTTTTTAACTTTTTTGGAATGACCATGACCTGGATGACTGAGAATCTTCACCAGCACCCAGCTCAAATATTAAAGTTTTCTATAAGCTTATATATAAAACAGATGCTAGGCAATGAGATAATCCATATGCTAATTTGAGAATTACATCATGAACTATATTTAGAGGAATATAAGTCAGATATTTACTGTAAAATCACCAGGTTTATTTTATAGTAAAAAACATGGTAGATGAGCAACAGCTCCTTCTGCCAGAGGTTCGTAAATATAGGCATCTTATGATTCGGCCCATAAAGATCACCGTGATCAACATTGTTAACAATTCCTGGACAGAAATTGCCATCACTCTTGGAAGAAAGGAAGGGGCTTTTAAATGTTGGAAACAACTGTGTACTCTAAGGTGTAGTGGGGTGAAGTACGCTTGGCATCGGAGCAGGGGCGTAGCCAGACTATTTTTACCGGGGTGGCCAACATGGGGCACAAAGCTAGCGAGGGGTGGCCAATAGAAACCCCTTTACAAACATATATACTATACTATATACAGTACACAACCCAACCCCTTCTTGCTAAGACTTAACAGGAATAAGTAGGTTTAGAAAATAGCTGATGGTAAAATGCCTGTATACATAAAATAATCGACTCAAATACTTGTTCATACAAATGTACTTTATTTAAAGTTCAAAAAACAGACAGTCACAAAAAAACATCAAACTGTGGCATGAACCAATAAAAAAGTAATTTTCGTAAGTCTTGCAGTAACCAAGACACTTTTACTGTTACAATGCTTGCGTATGAAATATTTAACAGGTTATGGATTTACCTTTCTTACATATGAACTATTAAATACACAAGTAAATCATTTATTTATCTTGCACATTGTTAGCCTCATTGTATAATTGACTAAGTCATATTTGAAAGCTTTTGGAAAGCAAGGACAAAACATTATAGGAAGAAGCACATATTTCATGTAACAGGAATTTCAGGGAAAACAGGGAACAACAGTCATATTTTGACTACAAGGTTACACTGTATGTGTAAGAAACATTTATACCTTTACTTGGTCTGAAACAAAATAATTACTTTTAAAAAAATAACTTCCCAGCAAAGATCCAAGGTATCCAACTCTGGTTACCAGACTCAGTTCAACCCATTTATATGTGTTGTACCAGTCTTTAGAAAAGCATCTTCTTCTGTCTCCATGACAGGTTCGAGGGAAGATTTTTAGTTGTGGCTGCCTGGGCCGTTCTAGTCTTGACTGGGATATATCTATAATGAAACAGGAGCGAAAGTCCATTATTCTGACATTAAAATGATGACAGTAACAATAAATAATAATAATACCAGCCTCCCCATAGTAATGATCATTTCTAGCTGTATTAATGGCCTATAGGCATTTCGAGTCAGACAAATAAAACAAATTTATTTATTTATTTATTTATTTATTTATTTATTTATTTATTTATTTATTTATTTATATATATATATATATATATATATATATATATATATATATATATATATATATATATATATATATATATATATATATATATATATATATATATATAAAAAAGTGAGTCCGTCACAATAAAAAACAAATACACTTAACAAAACATACATTTCTTCCAAGGATATTACTTTCTAAACAATTCATTTCATTAATATGGCCACTTCACCTGTCGGTCCAGGAACACCTGCTTTCGCTGAGTCCTGCCATGCTTTTGTGATCAATGGTGCTGACTGTTCCTGATCTGCTGCTGTCTGATGTTTTTCCTCATCACCGTCATCTACTAATGCTGGCTCTGTGTCCTATGTGCAATAACTACTGTGCAATTCTATTTAACACACTGTGCAATAAGCTGTGCAACAATACAGTTAAATAATCCTGTTTAATAAACGACTTCAGCTATATAGTTATCTCATTACCTCACTGTTGTTCTTACCTGGTAGAACCTAATGTACGTCATTTAATTTGTATACAAGTCACCCGAGTGTACATAAGTCATCCTAAATATCTGCTTTATTTTCCTTGTACTGTTACTTTATTTTTTGTTTTTTGATACACTGTACATATGTGGACACACTGTATATACCTTATGCACCTTTTCCTCCTTTGGCACATTCTTTTGTTTATTAAGCTGACGTGTGACAAGTGAATTTCTCCACTGTGAGATCAACAAAGCCCTATCTATCTATCTATCTATCTATCTATCTATCTATCTATCTATCATGCTACTCTCTGTTCCTCTCCTCTATCACCTCCTCTTTCTCCTCCTCCTCACTCGTTCTCTGTGGCTCTCCTGTCATCTTTTTATCTCCTTCTACTGTTATTTTCTTCTTAAAATAAGAACATATGTCTGTGGACTTTCCCTTCGTTGTCTGGAAATTGACAAATCATACAGAAGCACCAGCTAACAGCGGTAGCTACGTAACTCTTTGAAAACTTGTCAAAAAGACACCAAAAGCCGCTGTAAGAGGAGCTGATACAGTTGTTTTACAAACAAATGATTTGACGTATTTACTTACCGTTAGTCGTATTTGCTTTCTCTATGAATTCCTTTTATCACCGTTGAAGGCGGGCACGCGCTGAGCCGTAGTTGTCCGAGAACGCAGCAGCGGCTAGAAGGGAGGGGGAGGGCGGGCGTGCGGGGGAGGGGGAGCAGCAGGGTGAGCTACGGTGCGCAAGAAAGTCAAGAAGAGCAGCGGTGTTGCTGGCTGTGCATAATGGGATGAAATGCTAAACTGACGCTACTACCATTTACACTGGCCGGTGGGGTGGCCAGGACATCGCCAGGGGTGGCCACGGAGCATAAATTAGTGATGGTGAGATGAAGCCTCATGAGGCATTGAACCACTTGAGCCAACTGGTTCGAGAAAGGGTTCATTTCTTGGAGCTTCATGTGCACACGACACCACCTACTGGCCAGGTGTATAATCACAGCCAGCTGTATCTTAACACGTGTGATGCATTAATTTTTTTGTCTATTATGGCTCTTGGGAATGACTTCACAAAAAGTGTAGGACGAAATCATTTGTCTACATAAATTATGTATACACATATGTGTATAATAAAATATTGTTTGAATGTATTCTCTGTGTGTAATTATTTCCAAAACAGTAGTGTCATGTGATATGGCATGGTGTGTAATAATCAGACCTCTCAACTTTGATCAAAAGTTAAGAGTGAGATTATGCTAATTTTGGGGACGGGGGGGGGAGGAAGAGACGGGGGTTATGGTCAACAATTTCCCCTCAGCAGCAACACTGAAGCACACAGAGGTTCACGCTGCGTCTTTACGCACGATCCAGCTGCTGACGTCTCCCTCCTTTCAGCTCAATGCACTTCTAGACTGTTACAGTTTATAACATTTCCATCACCTTTCACAGCGACAGGTTTCTCAGTCAGTCGCCGCGCTGACCAGACAAATTTCTATTGCTCTCGTCAGTGCACTCTGGGCGTTGCGGTGGGCGGATTTTACCCCCGTTGGTGAGCTGCGTGGACAATGCATAACTAAATACTGTAAAGGGCTCCTGTAGAGGGAACAGGGGTACTGACAGGTCTGAGATGAAGCCCCTGATATTACAAGTTCTTTAAAATGACCCTTAAAAGTGCACACCTGAATTAAAGCGCGAGGCAGCAGCCCACCGAAGCGCCACTGATTCTATGTTGTTAAAAACAAAAGAGAATGAAGCACAGCTACTAACTCTCCTATTGACTTTAACTGGCACACGTTGCTACTGATGTGAGGACATTAAACGTAGTGATTCACATTTTGAATGGTGAACGGTGATAAAAGCACCTGCTCCGAGGGAAAGGGGGGGGGGGGGAAGCAAGCGCTGAGGCACAGAAATACGGTGCATGTAGTTAAAAAATGCAGAATTAATAAAAACGAAACATATAAACAGACTAAGTGGCGTTTTAAACTGCATCTGGTTAGCAGAACTGTTTTATGATCCAGCGTGCAGCCATGACCGGTTCTGAATGAACCGGTCATCTGGCAAAATCTGAGCCACTTCCTGAAGCAGTCACGTGGTACAGCCGGGCAGTGAGGCTTCGGACGTCATCGTTTTCGGCTCCTCCCCTAAATGAAGCAAGCCTCGATACGCGCTTTACGGAAACGCCCCCTCCATTACTCGACACACGCCTCGAAGCCTCGGCACATCATGTAACATCACTAGCATAAATGATGCAGCTGTTGTGTCCGCACGTCTCATTTCCAAGCGTAACGTACGTCTGTCAAGCTTAAACCAGCCTTTATTCAACTTTAAAGTAAACAAACATCCGGAATGCAGGATTCTGTCCTTTAGAATTGGATCCATTCATCACAAGCGGCAATGCTACTGAATGGAACAGGTTGGAAAAGGTTCAGTGGGCCTTCGAGCGTCAGCAGCTCATCAGATGCTGTTAGTGTGGTTTGTTCAATAGAAATGTTGCCCATTGTAAAAGTGTTTGCTGCATGTTTATGTTCCATAACCCTTATACAAAAAGGAGTGTGAAAGAAAAATCGAGTCAAAGCAGCATCAAGGACCATATCCCATGCAAGCATCAAGGACCTTCATTTTCTGTTGGTTATCAGTCATAACATTTGTTCTGTTTTTGCAATGATCACAATTTACTTTTGACTTAAAAACTAGCTTTGAGTTTCAGGTGTTTTAGGTGGGAAATCTAAGATGATGGTAAGATGCAATCTGCTCTGTGAAATTCCAGCTGATTCCCTAAACAGAGATCACTCTGGGTCCTGAACTCTGGGGCCACACAAGTTACTTTTGGAGGCAGGGGAAAAAGGAAATAGTAGTGCTTAGTGTTTTAACATTCAGCCATGTTGTTTACAGCATCTGCTTTATATTTACCTCTCACATATATAGAAATCCATAAATAAATGTATAACCAAAGCAAATACATCAACAAATATATATTTCAATTTTTTGAGTGAATACAACATTTAACTGAAAAAATAAAATCGACGTGTCTGACTGGAACTTCTGATCTGGAAATAAGCTGAATTTACAAAGTAGGCTCCCTTTGTACAACTAGTTTTATTTCCAAGAATGTATTACCCAACACTCATTTCTTAGCTAATAAATACTTTATTTAGCTTACATTTAAAGTATAATTGTTGGTTGACACAATCCACACATGCTATTTACAGTGTACCAAATTTGTAAGACTTTTTATTTACCATGAGGATCAGTGACTTGGACAGGATAATTGGCCTCCAAGGACTGTAGGAGAGACAAGGACAAACATGACAACTTTAAATGTGAACAAAGCATATTAAGAAAGAAAAGCCCTGCCTCTGCCACTGTCAAACAAAATCACTGTTTTATGCAAAGATACAAGTTGCCTGTCGTAACTTGCTCTGAGATGAGCCCTTTGGCGCTGGCAATCACAGCACAGTGTGTTCCATTCTGGTACATTTCTTAGCAGATTAATGCAAGACTTTGCAAGGCTTTCCAACTAAGAACAATGCATTATCATCACAGAACAAACTGGACAGGGATCAAATTACAACTTATGGCTGGAAGAGAGGAGAAGAAAATATTCCTTACAAACTGTGCCACAAAGCTGGTAGTGTCCGTGTCCTCAACAGGTTCAGAAATGGTTCTGCCTGGAACAAAAAAGATGAGAAGCATCAATACTAAGATGTTGATTTAAGCTTCTGGTCATTTCAAAAACTTCCTACAAAATGTCAAATGTGTTTTGAGCAACTATAGTATTAGTTGCTCAAAACACAGGAAAACCACAACCTGCAGGAACATACCCTGCTTTTGTGTATGATGTAGTTCTAAGGGCAGTCAAATTAAACAAACAGTAATTATTGTAGAGATGAGTGGTTACGCACGTCAGCAGACCTAATTTGCCTAACCCACCCAATGCCTTGGATTTAAATGGAAATGCAAGAGATGCAAAGCAAAAATAAAACAAACAATACTCTTGCAATCCATTTTTCAAAAACCCTGGGAAATTTTCAAAAACCCAGAAACATTTAATTTCCAGTCCTGATGACTGAACAGCACCAATTTGAGTAACATATCATTTTGTTCCTTGTTACGCTGTTAAATTGTAAAATCACTTCCACTTTAAGCTACATGTATTCAACCTACAAAAGGGGGGGGGGGGGTTTGTGCTAAAAAAGCTAATTCAAAATTTCCATTAATTTTACAAAACAATGAAAATACTGTTCAGCACAAAAATGCCAACAAAAAGGAATTTTACCAGCGACATTTGGGAATGTATTGGGGAGCAGTACAAAGGAACCTTTCAGCACCAGAAAATACCTGGAAGGGGAAACGTGGGCCTTCATCACTCTACGTCACTGTAAAGTCATTGTATCCAAAGGTCTCCAAAATAAAGACCAGCCTTAGCCTTTCTTGAGTTACAGTCAATGAGCCAGAAAAAGTTCATGTACTCAGAAACCTAGAATTAGGATTAAGTTATCAAGTGTTTTCTCTTTACAGTTTTCCAAGTGCAGACATAGCAAAAACCCTAAAGTTAAAATCAGTTAAGTCAGGGAAAGCAATATTAAAATGTACAACACGTTACATATTCATAAAATCACAGAACCTGCAAATGTTTTTAGCTAAAGATTTTATGACCAGGGTTTAGAAATGTTTGGAGTTGATGATAATCTGTAGCACAATCATACAGTCCATTCAGCACTGGGACTGTTATTTTTTGTGATAAGTGAAAATCCTGCTAGCTATTTTAATAATGTTAAATTAATTTTTTTTGAAGGGTTAAGACAAAGTTATGTCTCAGTTCATGCAGACCCAACAAGCAATATGGTTTTTCTCTGTGTTCGGATTTGTCTAGTCTTGGTTTCATTGTTGTTAAATTGCATCTGTTAATAGCATCTGTAAATCTATTTAGTAAAAGCAGTGTTTTACTTTTGGCCTGTGCGTGGTGTAATAAAAAACATCGACTGAAGTATTTCCACTAATATGTTCTAATTTTATTGCTTTAAAAAGGGATTTTTAATTAGGGATGCATATTAATAGGTGAGCATTTTTGCCACCACTCTCCTTTGAGAATAAAAATTAATTTACAAAGTAATAGTATAGATGAGGCAGGCAGAATCATGACGAAGCTTTATGGATAAAAGACAGCGAGAGGAGAGAGAAGGTGCAAAAATGTGAACTGTAAGCATGGCTACAGGATACACTGAGGAAGACAACAACTGCAAATGTTATACCAGCAAGCAAACCAGGTATAGGTACCAAGGAATGCTATTCTGGAATAAATCAGTGTAATAAACTGGATGTGAAACGGCAACGGGAGATCATGAAGTGAGTCAGTGTAATCAAATATGCTTTGGATGCTTGATTAGAGACATTACGTGTTGATCTCAATGGAAAAAGGAAAAGAAATATATTGTAGGGAGCAGACTTTTGATAAATGCTCCTGAGGTTCATGCATTAATCTTTTTAAATAAAAAAACTTAATATTCTCATACTATGTATGTTTTTAAAAAATATTTAATGTCAATCTTACTCAAATACAAAGTTTGGCTCCTCCACCCAACTCTGGCCATAATCGTTTGCTTCCTGTGCTAAAGGTGTTAATTATAGTCCGTGGGCCAGAATCTGTAGGACGTCTCCTTAAGAACTTTCATATGAACCGTCAGGGGGCAACTTTCTTCCACTTGGACAAGTTGCTACACATAGCAGTGATCTCAAAACACCAATGTTCCCACGTTTTAACTTGCACATTAATAAGTTATTGCTGATAAAAAATCTAAACTGTGGCGCTCCGGTCCAAGAGGTCACGTGATTCGATTTTTGCTGTTCAGCCAATCAGATCGCTGTATTGTCAGCTGAGCGCGTTCAACCAGTTCATCATGGCTGCGCCCGTAAAGGGTTGTAAACATTTGTTTCCAGACAAAGAAAGCCCAATAATAGCATTTTCTGGCGCTAGTTGGCAAAGATCTTTATGGCAAATAAAAATAAATAGCCCAGACCATCCATCCTTCATTTTCTAACACGCTTATCCCTGCTGGGTTCATGAGGGGTGCCGGTGTCTATCTCCAGCTGTCAATGGGTGAGAGGCGGGGTACAACCTGGACAGGTCGCCAGTCCATCACAGGGCAGAAATAGTCCTGACTTTTGCCCATTTTACTGTGATATCACCAAGACCTGCTGCGCTAGGATAGCACAGGTGTCAGGTGTCGTTGTGCCAAACAACTTATGCCTGCGAGAATTTGGATCCCCTGCATCGGGAGTGCAGCTGGAAGAGTGAATCCAGTCAACTCCGCCTTATTTCCAACCTATTAGGCGTGGAAATGAAGATGTTTTACTTTTCTTAATGAAATATAGCAATGGTGTCGTTACATTATCATTCAGTTAGTGTGAAAAAACGAAAATGTAACACTTGTTAGTGCGATCATCAGGGATTGCTATGTCGGTTAAAACTCGATTGATCACTCAATATAACACGTTATGAGAAAGAAAACGGCTCTGTGGTCATTTCCAGATGTGTCACGAAAATATTAGCTTTATGTTTTTTTTAGATTGTCGCATGTCTGTCTGCTGAAACCAAAAATCCACCTTCCTGAGTCCATCACAGCTGTCTGCTGGTGCTCTTTTTTCCTTTTCATTTTTGGTAGCTAGTACATTTCTTTTTTGGTAGCTAGTGTTCATTTGATCACGTGTGATCAAATGAACACTGAATAAAAGGTACAGCTAAAATGATCAGATTTAATAAGATTTTAATTCAACCAAGAACCATATAGAGATATTAACTATATTAAGAAAACGAGATTTGTCGCTTTTAAAAATAGAACAATGTATTAGAAGTTTAAAAAAATAAATTTAATTTTATTAGAATGTGATGTTTAAAAATATTTAGACTTCACAAAGCTGGAGGTTAAAACTTTTATTGATTTCAAACACTCTCCTGACGCAGGGGATCCAGATTCTCGCAGGGATAAGTTGTTTGGCACAACGACACCTGACACCTGTGCTATCCTAGCGCAGCAGGTCTTGGTGATATCACAGTAAAATGGGCAAAAGTCTGGACTATTTCTGCCCTGTGATGGACTGGCGACCTGTCCAGGTTGTACCCCGCCTCTCACCCATTGACAGCTGGAGATAGACACCGGCACCCCTCATGAACCCAGCAGGGATAAGCGTGTTAGAAAATGAAGGATGGATGGTCTGGGCTATTTATTTTTATTTGCCATAAAGATCTTTGCCAACTAGCGCCAGAAAATGCTATTATTGGGCTTTCTTTGTCTGGAAACAAATGTTTACAACCCTTTACGGGCGCAGCCATGATGAACTGGTTGAACGCGCTCAGCTGACAATACAGATCTGATTGGCTGAGCAGCAAAAATCGAATCACGTGACCTCTTGGACCGGAGCGCCACAGTTTAGATTTTTTAATCGGCTACAACTTATTAATGTGCAAGTTAAAACGTGGGAACATTGGTGTTTTGAGATCACTGCTATGTGTAGCAACTTGTCCAAGTGGAAGAAAGTTGCCCCCTGACAGTTCATACGAAAAGTCATCCTACAGATTCTGGCCCACGGCCTATTAAGGAGGAACTGATGCTCTTTGTCCATATCCAAGTTAGATACTTCTAGATCATTTCACTTTTTTTAACTGGATTTCTGTTGCTAGTATGGTTCTAGTCATCACAGCTTCGTTTTATGTACATCCCTTTGTCAGTTAATCTCAGTCAGATCCTTGCCTTGGTTTACCATCTACGTTCCCTGTTATTAGGCCTTGTATTCGTTTATTTCTTGCACTGTAACATTAAAATCTTTTTAAATTGGTTCATCTGTTATATAATTTCTTTGTTTTATATCATTACCACCCTCTGGAGCCTTGGGTTGTTAGGGCTCAGTTTTACATACAGGCTTATGACACACCGAGGCATTTCTCCTGAATTAAATAATTAAGATAGTTTTTCACATGTGTTAAATTAGTTTTAAAAAAATAGCCGTCCGAGTGCAAACTATTTAGCAGCCCCCTCCAAATAAGCCTAGCTGTCACCATGCTTTTAATCCAAAAGAAATGGACTCAGAGAGGTTAAAGTCTTCCAAGTATAGCACAAAATGACAAACACTGTTCTGTAAATTATGGAAATATTGAACCGTTTCTCCCACTAGTTGCATGATTTAGAGGAGAATGAAGTGTAAACTGCTGGTTTAATAACAGTAAAATGGTTTGCATTTCAATCTTTATGGCTACATTTCACAAAATTAAGATTATATTTACTGTGTATTATAAGAATTATATTAGCTGTGACATCTATTGAGTCAGTCACTAACATCATTTATTAGAATTTAAAAACTTTGCTTATTGTGTAAAATACAGCTACTTAATAGAAATGTAATAAATCACTTAATTACAAAGCATATAATTAGATTTTTTATTGTGTCGCAACACTAGGTTAAACATCTTGTACGCAAAATGCTTTTACCTAATACTGGTAAATAAAAATGGAAATATTTATAATTTATACCTGTGTTTGATTTCTAAATTTGGAATCTTACACATATTTCATGGTAAAGATGTCGGGAAGTGACAGCAAGAGTACTTCTATACAAGGAAAGAAAGGTAAATCCCCACTGTCACATCCTCTCAAGACAAACCCACATGTAGGAAACGTTGACAATGATGCTTTTCGCTTCCACACTACTTTCATCATCATTACTTCAAGAGAGAAACAACTAACGTTGTTGACAAAGACTGAAGAGTTTACCCGTGGCACCTTAAACATATACATCACATGAAAGCAAAATCCTAATTCAATTATTTAACTGCAATAAGAGTTCATAAAGCATTTTTGTGGCCAATTCTCCAGTGCAGGACAGGAAGTCGGGGCAAATACTGTTTCCTATAATCTCATGTGTGCCTCAGTATTAAAATGCATGAGCTGCTGCACCCATGGCAGAATTTTTCAACATGTCAAAAAAATCTGTCATAGCCTGCCTGACATGGTAATCAACTTGTTTATGCTAACGTGTTAAATGTGTGGGACGGTGATGTGGGTGCATTCTTTTCCTGTCTTCCAATAAGATTGAAAAGAAAAATCTGATTTGCAATAGTGTGATGGGTGTACAAAGTTATGGCACCATTGTTTTTCTGATCCTCATGTACTCTCATTCCTTCCAAAACTCTTAGAAAAGCCTAATCTATATTAGCAAACTATGTGTTTCTGAAAAATATAACACCAGTGAATGAAAGAAGGTCCGTCTCAGGTTTTTATTTTTTTACACAATGTTTTATAAATGGGTCTTTAACTAAACTACTATATTGTAGCTGTCGATGCTTTAATCAAACGAACATCAGTCGACTACTCATTGAAAAATCCTTTTAACCTAATGCTACATATGCAGCGGTTGGAAGAGGAATCCAAATACTGGCACACAAGCTCCTTGTCTCACACTGATATAGATTCATGGGATATTGGTGACTCATGGTAACAGTGTAAAAATAAAAACTCTTTAGTTTAAAAGGTCAGTGCACGTATTAAAGAATCCTAAGACTAAAAGTAGCTGATGGTGACGTCATTTTAGGAAAAATCTGAGAATTTCCAGAAATAAGATTTTTCTAATAATTTTACCTCTGTAAGATAAAGACTATTCACAAACCACCTTAGGCCTTAAAAGGAGCAATAAGCAAAATTTCACCCCTAGGTGTGCTGCTGAGCACTGTCTTATTTTTAGTGGGTTCTTTCAATATGGACACCATCTGTGTTTACATCTCATTTACAAATTTAATAAACTTCTCACTGTGAAAATTTTTCTACGTTTTTTGGCTGAATCCGGATGTGTAGAGGGCAGAACATGAGGCAGAACCTGGTACGTGAATGTTCAGGTGCAGCTGTAATCTGTAAAGGAAACCTGCATGCTGGTGTGCATGTGCATGGCTTTATATATCTGATTTTCTTTTGGCTCATCCTGTTTTCTTTTTTTTTTTTTGGAGGGGGTGGGGGGGGGGGGGGCATGTACACTTTTAGTATGGATTCCATGCAATGTTTTATAAATCAAACCCCAGACCAGTTATCTGATTAAATTTTAAATTTTTTGTCAAAAAAGAATGGCCTGAATGTACACAAGGATCCTTGTGGGCAGCTGACAAGCCCGCTGGGCTGTATTAAACAATGCTAACTGTGATAACTGGGCTACTGGCTACTCGCCTTACATAACAGTAATGCCTGGCCCACTGTTGGTCAAACTCAAACAATTAACCCACATGCCACAATTGTAACATAATAAATCCAATCAACATAGCAACACAAATCTAACAAGACTATAACACCAGCAAAACCAAACTTTTGACTTCATGCCAGAGGAGCAATGCTACCTCCAAGTCAAACTAGAGCTGCTTTTGCTCTCCAAAATGCTTTCTACCTTGGAAATGCGAGGCCAACGTTAATTCTCGTTTTCTCTTTCCTTGTCTGACAACTTCTTTGCCAGAGACCGTTGTTTTTTTGTGTAGTAATAACAGATCCTGATCATCTGCAGGTAAACACGGTGGTAGCATTTTATGGCGAGGGATGCCCAGAGTGGCAGCTGTTCATCTGCATGTACATGCATATGCGGCCGGCCTGGCTTCGCAAACAAAAGACTGGAGAACGTCATACCATTGGCTGATCCACTTAAACAGTGGAGGAAATAAGCACATAAACTTCTTTGATAATCATCCATCCAACACGCTTATCCCTATTGGGGTCGCAAGGGGTGCTGGTGTCTATCTCCAGCTGTCAATGGACGAGAGGCGGGATACACCCGGGACAGGTCGCCAGTCTATCACAGGGCAACACAGAGACAGACAGGACAAACACACACCTAAGGAGAATTTAGAGAGGCCAAGTAACCTAACAGTCGTGTTTGGACTGTGGGAGGAAGCCGGAGTGCTCGGAGAGAACAGGGAGAACATGCAAACTCCATGCAGGGAGAAAGACCCAGGGTTGGATTGGAACCCAGAACCTTCTTGTCAACAGTGCTACCCATTGCGCCACTGTGCAGCCCTCTTTGACAATCAGAAAAGTATTAATATGTAGATAAGATCAACTTTATCACCCCATAGGGGGAAATCAATTAGCAAAGTTTGACATTTTAACTTTTGCTGATTTCCTGATTAGAACTCTGAATATGTATTTATAGACTAGACAAATCTTTTTTAATGTATTTATTATTGTGTGTGGAAGGATTTGAAAGATATACAGACAGAACTGGAATTAAGTATTTGTGTTGTCAGATAACTGTTTTTTGGCTAAAACAGGAGGCTTGATCTGCACAACTTGTATTGTTCCTGAAATTCTTTCTGTTGTCCTAATCCAGGGTTTCCCGCAGCGCTATCTTGGCGAGGCGGCTGCCTCGCCAAGATTCCAAAAAAAAACAACAAAAAACCCTAACTCGATATGCTTGCATGTTTATTTGACGGTAACACGTGGTTCTTTGTTGTTGCTTTTGCGTGCATATAGTGAATGGCAGGGAAAAACACACATGGATACACCCCCCCTGCGTGCAAAACTTGTCGCCCCCCCCCAACTCACCGCAAATATAAGCAAATTCCTGCGGGAAACACTGTAATCATAGCAATTTTTACTCTCCTCACACCTCTTCATAATCTTTATGAATGTAGCCTGATCTTTCCAGCTGTGAAATGGTTAATAGTCCGCTTCTCCGTCTAGTTTTGTCATTGTATTCTGAGCAGAAGCGTCAACACAATGTTTTACTAATGTCAGGCAAGCTATGACAGAACCCAGGTTAGATAAAGCCTGGCTTTGATGAACTTGCTTTTCATTAAACTGGAAAAAGAGGTTGTCACAAATCAAAAAAATGTCCTTTCTAATCAACAGGGTGATTTGGATTTCAAAGCTCAGCATAGAACAAAAACATGCTGGTAACATTTACTAATCATAGTCTTAATTTGTTACAAAAAAAAAATTATTTCAATAGTTCAAACTAAACAACTTAAACTTATTCAGGCTGCGCTTACATGCCAATCCTTTGCTTTTAGTTAAGGACACCCGGTTATCAAATGTATGTTGAAACCAAGATCACTGGAGCATTGTTTCAGCTTTCCTGGGAATGCAAGAGCATGTACCTGCATGCTCTGGATAAAGTTCAAGAGATGAAATACAAACCACATCATAATTCTTTACTCAGGGGCCATAATTCCATGCAGGTGAACCCAGCTTTTCTCTGTTTTGGCCACCCAAGTCTGCTATGAAAGAGCAGCCAAGTGGGCCCTTGCTTGACATAAGCTTGTTTGCATACATGAATGGAGGTGAATGGCATGTCAATACCTGACCCATACCATGGCAGTGTCTAGACTGAGAGGAGCTACACACAGACACACACACAGACACACACACACACACACACACACACACACCCTTGTTTAAAATACAAAGTGAGAACTGTGCCTTAACTTCCATAGACTTCCATTCATTTTCAAGTTTTTCTATGCCCTAACCATGACCCGAACCTAACGGACACCCTAGTGCTAAACCTAACCTAGCCCAGAAAAAGAGTGAGAACCAACAAAAGGTCCTAACTTTACTAGTAAAATTAGTAAAAAAAAAATGTTCTTGCTCAGATACAAGTCAAACACACACACACACACACACACACACACACTTATTTGTACAAAGTCTGCAGTATGTGCAGCATGCTACATATTTGGTGGTGGGTAGGAAGTGTGTCCGTCAGTCGGTGTATTTATATTCATACCATCTCTTTAGTCACATGTCACCTGATCAAAATAGATCTCATATATAAAAACTCAGAGTAAAAAACAAGCAGGTACTTGTTAAGAGCCTCGAGCTATGTCTGTTTCTCACATCTGCATAGAGAGAGGACTGATAATACTGTGGCTTTAGATGTATACTTCCTGAAAGCATTTAAAAAGACTTTCTTTTACTATTCTTTTTTTCCCCCGGTGAGTTTAAAAAAGGAAACTTGTGTATATATATATATAGATATATATGTGTTCCTTAGAAAGAATTAAAAATGTTAAGTAGTGTTTTGAAGTGGCTTGGTCCTTTTAATCACAGTGAGTTATAAAGGTGTGGTAGCACAAGACTTGCAGAGACATGAAAAAATATTTGTGCTTATTTATCCAATCTGACACCTGCTTACATTCAATAGTTAAATAGTATACCACAAATTCAATTAAAATTTAAATATTAAAATGAACCATTTTATTTAAACATTGGACGCAAAGCACTCTTTTTGCACCAAATGAAGCAAATTTGTCATTTCAACATTTAATTTGAAACGTGGTTATCCTCCTAATAGAATTGCATTCTGCTTGTAATGACGTTGATTGCACATGCTCTCCCCGAGCACCAAGAAACTTCGGGCCAGAGCTAGACAGGGTATCTGCAGACGTAGTAAGCTTTGCTTTTCATGGTCTGGAATGTACTCCTGTACATGTACAGGAGTATTGGATGTGGAATTATGGGGTTAGACTGTTTAAAGGACATTAAATCATGGAGCTTAATTTACTTTACTTAAATAAGACTGCAGTGGTAGCAAGCGTAAGCTGCCCTAGAAAGGGTGATTCACTAATTTATTAATTCTAGACTAGAGTACTGCACATCTCTTGATAATGGGATAGAAAGTTATCTTTGTCGTCATCAGCAGCTGGTCCAAACTTGGCTATGCAACTGCTGACTGGTAAAAGGCAACATAAGCCCATTACTGCCATATTGTTCTGCCTGAAATAGCTGCCTGTATGCTTTAGGATGTTTAATATTTTACTTTTGGATTTGAAATGTTTAAATGGTCAGCCACCTCCTCACCTATCAGAGCTCACACAACACAATGTTCCCGGCAGAACTCTGAGGTCAGATAACCTGCTGCGTTTTGATGCTTCGCGGGCTTGTCTTGTGCGCTGAGGAAACAGCACTGTCTCTGTTGTAGCTCCCAAACTTTGGAACGATGTTCCACCCAATTTAAAGTTGGCTAATACATTGAAAGATTTTAACTTTTCTTTAAATACTCATCTTTTTATCTTGGCTTTTTGTTCCAGTTCAGCTGTTTTGTATTTTGCATTATTTTAATTGCTCTTATTCTATTCGTTTTACTGTAGATGTATTTTATTTCTAAATGTGTTTTTTTTTACTTCTTTTATTCTATGGACATGAACAGGTGTTTCGTAACTTAGGGTGTGTAAAGGAATAATGCTGCTGACTTTGTTGCCGACAACCCAGGTCTTGTTATGCAGGGCAGTCAAAAGTAACTGGTCAACGGCGGCAAATCGCCGTCTATAGCAACTCTTGCCGCCGCCTACATTTCCCCGATTATACATCCCAAAAATCACCTTTGCATTTGTCTCCACTGAGAGCAACATTAACGAGTGATTGGGTTCCTTGTTCCAACCGAGATGGTACTTTTCCGATGAAAACACAGACCGGTGTTATGCCGAAAAGTGCATCCCTTGTCGCGGGAGCGCACCTCGCTCTGTACAACTGAATATCGACGAAGAAAACGGATTAAAATGTGACCAACGCAGTTACTTGTTCTTAAATTAATGATATCAAAACGTTTTATTAAACCTCTTGTGGGAAAAAAAAATGTTATTTGGCAGATTTGTTTACAAAATTACAGGTGTTATCCATCCATCCATCCATTTTCTGATCCGCTTAATCCCTCATGGGGTCGCGGGGGTTGCTGGTGCCTATCTCCGGCGTTCACCGGGCGAGAGGCGGGGTTCACCCTGGACAGGTCGCCAGTCTGTCGCAGGGCTATGGGTGTTATGAAAAAACATTAAATCCAAAGTTTTTATCCGAGGTACGGTTGATTTATTGTTGTGGTCTCTTGTCATTCACACACAACAATAAACCGTGAGAGCCTAGGTGAGTTTTGAAACTGCAAAGCTTTGTCTTAAGCGGAAGATCAAAGGTGCATCTACACAGCACCGCGTTCATAGACCAGTGTGATGCCTTCACAACCGTCAGAAAGCTATGGTGCATTCATGAGCACGGGACATTTCAAATTTAGGGGGGAAATGGAATAGAACTTAACTCATACAGTAATGTATTTATCCAGAAACAGTGTGGGCTTTCTTACAATACTGAATGCTCTATAATTGTATTTCTGATATTTTTTGATTATGCACATCTGTTAGCTTTTTATTCTGAAAAATCTATATTACATATAATATTACAGCAGCAAATTATCAAAGTTTTTCAGGGGATGCATTTTGTGTTTGTCTCTAGAATCCTCGCCGATGATAAGTTATATCGTGTGTGTGATGAGTGCAAGTGAAATTAAACTGAGATAAGAGATTTCGAAAGAGCGATTTGACTGAAATAAATTCAACATGTAAATTCAATTTCAAATTCCAACCCTGTATTTTTATCATAAAAATTCAACTTTGTTCGTGAAGAAATGTTGCGATTGTTTTTAGAACAGAACTGTAAATAATAATAATAATAATAATAATAATAATAATAATAATAATAATAATAATAAGATGAATAGACCTCACCTAATTTGATCTGTTTTATGTGGTGCTACTAATTCAAATTAAAACTAATTTTATGCAAATGGAGATTACCTTACCTTGTTAAAACATGATAACATCATGTGAAAAAAATAATGTTTTAGGAATAATAATAAAAAAACAAAGGTTTTTGAAAAATTGATCATTCACATTTTTTGCCTTTTATTCAATTTGAAACATGCACTCTGACTATTGTTTAAATAACCACCTGTCTTCAAAGCTTCCAAAATACATCAGGGAGACTGTATTTTTCAAAATTCTCCCCACCGGGGCTCGGGCACCGGCATAAGTGCACCCTCCTACCTGATAGTGTGTGGCCTGCTATTGTAAAAAAGTTTGACTGCCCTGGTTATGTGTTCCTGTCTTACCCATGCATCTAATGACCATTACGGCTCTGTGATTACCTTCCAAGATGGATCAGAGGGGTAACAGAGGAGGGTCAAATCCGTTCCAGCCCTTCTGTTTTAAAGCATTTCAGCTACGTGTAAGACTCCTGTAGATCACATATTGAAACTAAGATCTGAAAGAGTTTATTGTTAGTTTTCATGTAGCACTTAGACATGCTCCAACAGTATCATGCCATTATCACACACACTCACATGATTGGAATTTGTAAACAATGTACTTTATACTGAGTTAGAGGCTCAGGCTGCGGAATGACATCAGGGTCTATTTTTCCTCACTCTGCTGAGTTCTCCTACTGTTCTTCGATTTGCATTGTTTGTGGTTATTTCAACTTTTAACTTTTTGTTCTGTCATTTTTTTCTTCATAGTAGGTACACCAAGTCTGGCGTTCTGTTAGCTGTGACATCAACCAGAGGAGATAGATCGTCCGCTATTACCATATAACATAGAAAGGATTCCTGTATCAATGTGAGCTTCTGTGCTTTCTGTGTCTCTACTCTGTCTTCTGTAACCCCCAGTCAGTCGAGGCAGATGAGCGTTCACACTGAGCCTGGTTCTGGTTCTGCTGGAGGTTTTCCCCCCTGTTAAAGGGGAGTTTTCCTCTCCACTGTCGCTTAATGCATGCTCAGTATGAGAGATTGCTGCAAAGCCATCAACAATGCAGACAAGTGAATGCCGCTTGTCAAGACTAGATAGGAAACTTTTTGACCAACCTGTATGATTTGATTAAATTTGACTTTGTAAAGTGCCTTTAGATGACATGTGTTGTGAACTGGTGCTATATAAATAAAATTTAAATTGAATACTCCATTCATACAATTGAATAACTCCAATAAATTGACATCTATCTCTCAATAAGCCACCACCAGCAAGGTGAACAAGCTGCATATAAAGATGATCATCCAAAAATGAAGTTAAATCGATTTAATGGAACTTGAACAATGACCATGGCCATAAAGGACAACTCAAACTAGAACTGCAAGCAGTTAATAACGGGTTCCGAGCCCACCCACGCCCCACCCCCTTGAGCATGTTCCTGGACTTCAGTTCAGCGTTCAACACCATTATCCTACAGCATGTGGTGGAAAAACTGGAACATCTGGGCTTCAGCACACCTCTTCGCAACTGCCTGATAGACTTCCTAACCAACAGACCTCAGTTGGTTCGGGTCGGACAGAATACCTCTGATGTCATCACCCTCAGCAAGCGCTTTTCTTCAGGGCTGTGTCCTGAGCCCCCTGCTGTTCACCCTGATGACACACGACTGTGTCCCCAGGTTCACCACCAATCACATCGTGAAGTTTGCAGACGACACAACGGTGGTGGGCCTGGTTAGAGATGACTCTAGCTTCTTTTGCTGCCTTATCTACTTGTTCATTTCCTTTAATTCCATACAAAATTTATAATTAAACCCATCATATTTTTTCTATATAGTCTGTTGAATTTCTATTAAAATATCTGGCCTGCTTTCTAAGTGATTATACTGCAAACTAACTAAGGATGAACTACAATCTGAACATATGACTGATCTTAGTGGCTTAACTTCTTCAACCCATTAAACAGCTATTAATATTGCAATAATTCCTCCTGTATAAACTGAAAGTCCATCACTTATTCTTTTCCTAATTTTAACATTAAATTCTAGTACGATAAAGGCTACTCCTATTTGATTAGTTATATTTTTAGAGGCATCTGTATACATTTTTACATTAGTATAATATTTATTAATATATTCCTGTACTATATAAGAGTTTTAATATAAATTCCTTATCCTTTCTTCTTTTCAACAAAGTAAAACCTACCCTATCATCTGGAAGTATCCATGGTTGTATAACTGATAATGGAACTGTTTGACTTATACTAATCTGATCTATTTTGAATTATTGGCAAGTTAGTTATTTTTTCCTGCACAGTCCAACGAAAACTTCTAATATCTTTTACTTCTTTTTCCCACCAGGGTTTTATTACCTGCAGAGTTGGATGATCCTTTCTATGACCTTTTTAGTTAGCCCAATAATTTAATGTTAATTGCTCTCTTCTAAATGCAAGTGGCATTTCTCCAATTTCTACTAATAATGCTGCTGTTGGAGTAGTTTTAATTGCTCCTGTACATAATCTCAATGCTTGATACTGAATCCGATCTAATTTAAGTAGATTTGTCTCTGCTGCTGAATTATAAACAATACTTTCATGATCACTGATCTAATTAATACTGTATATATATTCTTTAGTGCTATTCTATCTGCTCCTCACTCCCTACCAATTAAACATGTCATAATATTTATTACTTCTTGCATTTGTCTAAGACTCTTTGAATGTATATATTCCATGTTATTCTTTCGTCAAACCAAACCCCTAAAAATATAAATTGTTTCACTCCATTTCTTGATTATATAATTTTAATATAACATTAATTTTCTTCCTTGAAAAGAACATTGTTTTAGTCTTGTCCACTGAGAATTTAAATCCCCATTTAAAAGACCATTCTTCAACTTTAAAAATAGCTTCTTGCATCTTTTTAGTAATAAATTCCAAATTCCTTCCTCTCTTCCACATAGCTCCATCATCATCAAAAAGAGAAAAACCCATTTTATTATCTATATTTTGAAACACATAATCTATCATTATCGAAAATAATAAAATTACTTATTATACTTCCCTGTGGAGTACCATTTTCAACAATATATTTCTCAGAATGATAATTACCTATTTGAACTTTTATTTGTCTTTTAGTT
Organism: Fundulus heteroclitus; assembly: GCF_011125445.2. NCBI lineage: Eukaryota > Metazoa > Chordata > Actinopteri > Cyprinodontiformes > Fundulidae > Fundulus > Fundulus heteroclitus. Next base: position 1,828,535 of record NW_023396781.1, on the reverse strand, counting down.
AGAAAATCTTCGATCCACCAATACATCCTACCTGTAATACCCATCTTTATAATTTTAATTAATAAACCTTCTTTCTACAACACATCATATGCCTTTTCAATATCAAAAAACACTTCTACAATACTTTATTAATTTGAGCTTTCCTGATTTCAAATTCCAATTCCTCCCTCTTCAAGTTTTTGCTCCGCTTAGAAACAGCACGGGATGTGACGTCACTTCCTGTGATGTGCCCAAATATGGGCAAAATGGCCGCCCTGTTCACAGCTCTGAAGAGTCAGAGCTCAGGATGGTGAGAGCTGTGGACAGATCATAAACTTCATAAATTCGTTAAAAATGAACGGTTTGCCCTAAAATTCTGAAACTATTCATGGATCTCAAAGAGTGCTTTATCTAACTACGTGATTTTTTAAATGCCCATTGAAAAAAGTGTTTCAGAGAAAAAAAATGTAACTTTATAGTCTTGCACACGTGAATTGCAATGTCTTCTAAATAAGTCAAAATCGTCTGTATTTTCACCAAACTGAAATCTATGTTTAGTCTGCATGTGCTTTACAAATAGAGACCATTTTTTGGGGGGGGGATTGAACAATATTTGTGGAAAATACATTGATTTCTCCATTTTACAAACTTTTAAAAATTCAGAGTGTGGGACTTTTAAAAACCTCAATACATGCAGTGAGAGAATTGTTACACCTTATTCAAGGAATAAATCCTGAAAATCCAAGATCGTTAAATCACAAAATAGATTTTTGGTCATTTTTAGAAGTTTTCAAGGTTTTTTTTTCACACTTTTGGAAATAGGCCCCACCCACTTGCTTCAATCATTACCATATTTAATGCTTTAGTTTAGGGCTATGACTGGAAGGGGATGAAGAAGGTTTTGTAAAAATCCGATCAGCCATTCGTGCTTAGTAGATTTCTTGACATCACAGCGCCCCCTAGTGATTGACGATCCTCAAACGCGGGACACATGTGCAAAATGGTGGAGTATGGGTTATGCAGGACATGTTAAAATCTGTTATGGTTTTAGAATAATCAGCAATTACATTACACTAGCTTGCTAACAATCCTTTATTTTGGCATTACTATTCAAAAAAGTCAAAATTGAAAAATCCGCCCCCAACATTTTTTTAATTTGTCCATTACACGGTTATATATGGAGTTTTGCACGGATCGCACAAAAAATGTAGGAGGAGTTTAACAAGAAAGGTTCAACCTTTGCAGCCATGTAGCGCGAAAAGTAGCTGGGAAACGAAAGGTGTGCCAATTCCCTTTTTGATGCAGAATTATCCAATAAACGGCACTAGCTTGCTAACAATAGCCGTTCGCCTTTGCGGCGAACCCTAATAAATTAGTGAAGCAGGGTGTAGGCTGGTATTCAGAATTTGACCACTCGTTTTGTTTATAATGCAGGGATTTCCTTTTACGTGTCCTCTGTAGTGTGCCACATGTCACCTGTTTGACAGAAAGATTTTATTATAAGTCTCTAAAATGCCGTGATGTGGTGATTTGTTTTAGATGCTGTACATTCTGTTGGAGAGATTAGGTAATAAATATCCAGTCAGATAACTTGTAATAATAATTATCAGACAACTGTCCCATTACATCCTTTGCAAAAAAAAAAAAAAAAAAAAAAAAAGCTCACTGACACTGTACCCTCTGGTCAGTTTCTGAGACTACAGCTAGCAGTCTTGGTATTTTAGCTTCCCTTTTCCTTTAAAATACTCAAAATCAACCAAGCTGGGTTTCCATTTCCTTTAGTCATGCTTTTTCACAACTAAACATTGACCATTAACGAAATGTGCTGAAGAATTCCTTGAGAGAAATCAGAACAAAGATAATAAAGAGATTACATTAACCTGTTTCATTGGGGCATCATTGTATAAAACTAACACCTCTATGTGATTAAGAGCTAGAAGGTATGTACAGCCTGAAGATAGACCTGGGTCAGTTTTTCAATATAAACATTTTTACATCTAACTGCATAGAATACCGGGAGTTTATGACAAAAAAAACAGCACATTACTAACATTACAAACAATTTGTTTATGCTACCGACAGTGATATTGAATAGGCTATTGGTTTTGCTTTAACAAATAAGAATAAATCACAATATGTATGGTTAAACCTAAACCAATATTCAAAATAGTGTAAACACATAACTGAGATATAGAACCAAGTTCAGAAATCAACAGTCACGCAGATGGACCTGAGTCAAAGGGAGCTTTAACAAAACTCAGAAAACTTAATGGTGAGGAATCCAACAGAGAACACAAGAAAAACAGAAAAGCAGAGAAACATGAGACGAACTGACAAACAGTAAGTGAACTGGCAGAATTAAATACTAAGGATTCTGCAAACAACATGTGAAGCAGATGAGAGTTTACAAATGGGATGAACGTGTGAGATAGTAAAACTCCAGGCATCTGAGAGAAGCTAATAGGAGGACATGAATGAACAGGGGGCAATATACAAGAAACAGTATCAAGAGAAACCGCGGCCAGGGTGGAGTTGTTCTGCTGCTTCTGTGGTTGGAGAAGCAGCAGAACAACCATATCCGTTTTTCTATATCTAGTTTTCATTTTTATTACTTGAACTCAACTGAAATATAGTGGTGGGGAGTGGGGAGTGGTGGCCTAGTGGTAAGAGCACAGAGCTTCGGTCCCAGAGGTTCTAAGTTCAACTGCCACAAGCTGCCATTCTGGGTCCCTGAGCAAGACCCTTAACCCCCAATTGCTCCCCAGTCGCCGCACAGTGGCAGCCCACTGCTTCCCAAGGGGATGGGTTAGGATGCAGAAGTGAATTTCTGGACTGGAAGAACAGTCTATTGTTGTATAACAAGACCCTTCGCAGAGTTAGAGCAGCATATTTTTCATCATTAATTGAGGAGAATAAGAATAATCCTAGATTTCTCTTCAGTACAGTTGCCAAACTTACCCAGAGCCACAGCTCTGTTGATCCATCCATTCCCTTAGCTCTTAGCAGTAATGATTTTATGGGATTCTTCATAAATAAAATTGATTCCATTAAAAATAAAATAATTGGCATCCTCCCAAACATGATTAGCTCGTCCTCAGTAAGTGAGGCAGCATTGGAGGAATCCTTAGAACCTGCGCAGTGTCTGAACTGTTTAAAAGCAGTAGAGCTTTCTGAGCTATCTAAAATCTTAGCTTCATCTAAACCTTCTACCTTTATGTTAGACCCAATCCCAACCAAGTTGTTTAAGGAGGTATTCCCTCTGATCAGTGGTCCTATTTTAGACATGATTAATCTATCCTTGGTAAATGGATATGTACCACAGGCTTTTAAAGTAGCTGTTATTAAACCTTTACTTAAGAAACCATCTCTTGATCAAGACGAGTTAGTAAATTACAGACCTATATCTAATCTTCTTTTCTTATCTAAAATTCTTGAGAAAGTAGTTGCTAATCAACTATGTGAACATTTACAAAGTAATGACCTACTTGAGGAGTTTCAGTCAGGCTTCAGAGCTCATCATAGCACTGAAACAGCTCTGGTGAAGGTCACCAATGATATTCTCATGGCCTCAGATAATGGACTTGTGTCAATACTTGTCCTGTTAGATCTTAGTGCTGCATTTGATACAGTTGATCACAATATTTTCCTACAAAGACTTGAGCATACTGTAGGGATTAAGGGAAAAGCATTAGGCTGGTTTAAATCTTATCTGTCGGACAGATTGCAGTTTGTTCATGTTAATAATAAATCTTCCTCAAACTCTAGGGTCACTTGTGGAGTACCACAGGGTTCAGTCCTTGGACCAATTCTATTTACTATATATATGCTTCCGATTGGCAAAATTATCAGACAGCATGGGATTCATTTCCACTGTTATGCTGATGACACTCAGCTATATTTATCCATAAATCCTGATGAATCCAATCAGTTACTTCGACTGCAGTCATGTCTTGATGACATCAAAAGCTGGATGACTTTAAATTTCCTGCATTTAAATTCTGACAAGACAGAAGTTGTAATCTTTGGGCCAGAGTCTTCAAAAAATAAAGTTCTTAATCAATCACTTAATCTGGATGGCATTAACTTGGCCTCTGGTAATAAAGTTAAAAATCTTGGTGTTGTTTTCGACCAAGACATGTCATTTAAATCCCATATTAAACAGTTTTTCAGAGTTTCCTTTTTTCACCTCCGGAATATCGCCAAAATTAGAAACATTCTGTCCAGGAGTGATGCTGAAAAACTAGTCCATGCATTTGTTACTTCAAGGCTGGACTATTGTAATTCTTTACTATCAGGAAGTCCACAAAATGTAGTTCGAAGTCTTCAGCTGATTCAAAATGCTGCGGCAAGAGTTCTGATGAAAATCAACCAGAGGGATCATATTTCTCCAATTTTAGCTTCCCTTCATTGGCTTCCTGTTAAATCAAGAATAGAATTTAAAATTCTCCTTCTAACGTATAAAGCCCTTAATAATCAAGCTCCATCATATATCAGAGCTCTGATTACCCCGTATGTTCGTAACAGAGCACTTCACTCTCAGACTGCAGGTCTGCTGGTGGTTCCTAGAGTCTCTAAAAGTAGAATGGGAGGCAGATCCTTTAGCTATCAGGCTCCTCTCCTGTGGAACCAACTCCCAGTTTTGGTCCGTGAGGCAGACACCCTATCTATTTTTAAGACTAATGTTAAAACTTTCCTTTTTGACAAAGCTTATAGTTAGAGTGGCTCATACCCTGAGCTATCTCTATAGTTGTGCTGTGATAGGCCTAGGCTGCTGGAGGACATCAGGGTCTAATTTTCTCACTCTACTGATTTCTACTGTTCTTCAGTCTACTGTTCTCCAGTTTTGCATTGTATTACATTGAAATGACTGTCGTCATTTCAGCTTTTAACTTTTTGCTCTCTCTCTCTTTCTTCATAGTAGGTACACCTGGTCTGGCGTTCTGTTAACTGTGACATCATCCAGACAAGACGGCTCACCCGCTACTACCATCTAATGTAGAACAGATTACTAGATCAATGTGTGCTTCTGTGCTTTTTTTGTCTCTCTTGTTGTGTCTCTGCTCTGTCTTCCGTAACCCCAGTCGGTCGAGGCAGATGACCGTTCATACTGAGCCCGGTTCTGCCGGAGGTTTTCCTTCCCGTTAATGGGGAGTTTTTCTTCCCACTGTCGCTTCATGCTTGCTCAGTATGAGGGATTGCAGCAAAGCCATGTACAATGCAGACGACTCTCCCTGTGGCTCTACGGTTCCCCAGGAGTGAATGCTGCTTGTCGGGACTTTGATGCAATCAACTGGTTTCCTTATATAGGACATTTTTTGACCAATCTGTATAATCTGACCCAATCTGTATAATATAATATGATTGAACTTGATTTTGTAAAGTGCCTTGAGATGACATGTTTCATGATTTGGCGATATATAAATAAAATTGAATTGAATTTCTCCATTCTGAGATGAATAAAGTTCAATTATTATTATTATAATATGAGCTGAACTATAAGCAATCTAGCTTTAGCTTCTCACATTTTAAAATTACAATACCCATTATCAAGAAGTATGACAAAATATGATATTGTCAGGATTCTGCAGGCTGTGCTGTAGTTTCCTGTCAGCATTGCCTGCTCTCTTCTCTTTCCCTCTAACAGGTGATCATAGTTGACAGGTGGGCATGGTGCGCACCTGCGCCTGGAGCTTAAGAGTGGGTTGCAGTCAGCTGAAGGACGCCAGAGTGTTAAACCGTTGTGGTACACTTTCGTGGCCACTGTCTCTCGACGGTTTCTTGTTCCAGCGCTAACTCGTGTCTCCTGTTTTCTCACAGATCGCCTTGTGTTCTGGATTATTCTCCAGACGCTCTTCCGAGTGCTGAAGCTTCAAGTCAAGTTCCTGGATCCACTTCCCTCAGATTTTGCTCTGGCATTCCCCTCGAGCCCCTTTGGTATTACCAAGCCAGACAAGAGTTCCCTTCCCTGGATTCACCCTGGTTCCTTCGGCTGTTCTCTGCTCCCCGCTTCCTGCTGGGGTGCTGCTCGGGCTCCCCGCCTCCGTTCCACCTGCCGGCTCACCTGTCACTCGGTCACCTAATTCCTCCTAGAGAAGAGTTCCACTGAACCCGTACAACCGCTGCACTCCCCCCGGCTAGGTTATCTGTGCCTGGCGGTAAGCGCACCCACCTTACGGTTAGATTCCCACATCTGCCTTGCTTAACCTGTTCTTTTTCTCCCACAGTGTTTCAATCCCGGCGTCTCGATCACTGTCGGCCGCTCACTCAGTGAATCTCCAAGCCTGAAATAAACATCTTTAAACTGCTCTTGTCTCCCGATTGTGTTCTGCATGTGAGCCAAACACCTAAAAACCATGACAGATATAAAGAAAGATTAAAAAAAAAACTAAGATATAGAAGAGAATGTTAGCTCATCTAGTACACCAGAGTATACTAAATGAGCAAGAAGCAGTGTTCATTAGACAAAAGCAGATGGAAATCTACCCAGAAAACAGCAGAGGTAAAGAAAGAGAACATTTTAATGGAACATGACATAAGGATGGAGCTTTATGGAGGGAGGATGCTAAAAGGTTCTCACTGAATATCTCCAGGATTTTATTTTAGTAATCTCCCAGTTTATAGTTCTCTGCTGGTCATAATTTAGGTTATCTTTAAATTATGCATCAGGAGTTCTGTACTTTTGTTTGCAAACTACATTAAAATACAGCACACCCCATGTTGTTTTCATTCACATTAAGGATCGTTCACAAATTTGCTGTTATTGCCATAGCACTGTATGCTATATGCATATCACGATAAACTGCCTTGACTAATGTGTTGACAAATTAATTTATCACTGTGTATTTATGATCTCTATTGCCCTGGATCAGTCATTCTCTACATTATCTTCATCATCACCACTATCCACACATCTCCAGAGTGTAGCAGAGCCCACCGCTGTCAGGTATGCAGTTCTGTGTTGTGGAAATGTGGTGTGTGTGTGTGTGTGTGTGTGTGTGTGTGTGTGTGTGTGTGTGTGTGTGTGTGTGTGTGTGTGTGTGTGTGTGTGTAGAAGTAGGGTGCAGTAGGTGGACCCCGGGCACAGGTGTTTTCCATCCACGGCAATCAAGAGGAGCATTTAAAGTGGCTGGAGACAGGAGGAAGGCGTCAGAGCATTTCCTCACTCAGTAGTACCTGACCAGATCCAAGCTCCAAGTTGTTCCATGTTCTCCTTGTCTTCTTTCTCAGGTAGCATCTGCTGAAAGCCTGGTTACCCATTACCGTCCTAGAAGATCCTCCACTCAAGTACCAGTTCCAAGCTTTCCTGGCACTGCAGTCAAAAGCTGCTCCTCTGGGTCCGCTGGCGTCCTTGGCAATCATCTGCTCTTCATCAAGACAGCCTCTCGGTTGCCTCCAGAACTCTTTGCCCTCATCAGGACTACCAGCCAGTTGCCCTCCAGAACTCTGGCTTTGTGTGTGGGTTTCTTGGCTTAACCCATGAACACTATTTCTTACATATCATAAACAAAGTGAAGTAGAACCCTACTCCTTGTCCAGGAGTGAGTGATCAATATATTTAAAGGAAATCCAAGTTTTTCTTTAAACCAATTCTTAAAAGTGGACAATTTTCCAAAAATGTAGGTATAAAACGTCCAAGTCCTTTTTCAATAACTGCTCATGCGCAAGACATCTTACCTGCTTATCCACGCCTCAGGGAATTGCTTGAAAGAATCTTCCAAAGAAACTCTTGTCTTACCTCTTTCTTCTGAGGCCTTCCTCTTCTTCTCATAAACTTGTAAGAAGTTTGCTTCTTGTGACTCTCAGCCATTTTCGAAGTGTATGGTGAGAGCAGTGGAGCTACAATGAATGGCTGAAACCGAAACTTACGGATACATAAACACTAGAAGTCTGCATGTGCAGCCAGAGGAAACTAGCAAGGAAAGAGCATACAGATTGGCATTAAGTGAGCACGTCACAATGATTGGCATGTGGTACAACCAATAGATAACATGATCCCCCCGGAACTTGAAGCCAAAAGAAGATTGTCCACTATACCTTCAAAAGAAAGCGGTTTTACTACCACTAAAGAATGAAAATTTGAGCCATTAGTTAAGCAACAGGTATTGCTGTTAAAAAGGTCATAGCTACAACCTTTTCATCAAAAGTGATTAATTTTTCAAAAATAATACATCCACAGTCTTAAGTGGTGCAGAATAAAGTATTGATTTTACTGAAAAATAAATATATGATATACACTCACCGGCCACTTTATTAGGTACCCCATGCTAGTAACGGGTTGGACCCCTTTTGCCTTCAGAACTGCCTCAATTCTTCGTGGCATAGATTCAACAAGGTGCTGGAAGCATTCCTCAGGGAGTTTGGTCCATATTGACATGATGGCATCACACAGTTGCCGCAGATTTGTCGGCTGCACATCCATTATGCGAATCTCCCGTTCCACCACATCCCAAAGATGCTCTATTGGATTGAGATCTGGTGACTGTGGAGGCCATTTGAGTACAGCAAACTCATTGTCATGTTCAAGAAACCAGTCTGAGATGATTCCAGCTTTATGACATGGCGCATTATCCTGCTGAAAGTAGCCATCAGAAGTTGGGTACATTATGGTCATAAAGGGATGGACATGGTCAGCAACAATACTCAGGTAGGCTGTGGCATTGCAACGATGCTCAATTGGTACCAAGGGGCCCAAAGAGTTCAATTCAATTCAATTTTATTTATATAGCGCCAAATCATGAAACATGTCATCTCAAGGCACTACAAAGTCAAGTTCAATCATATTATACAGATTGGGTCAGATTATACAGATTGGTCAAAAATGTCCATTATAAGGAAACCAGTTGATTGCATCAAAGTCCCGACAAGCAGCATTCACTCCTGGGGAACCGTAGAGCCACAGGAAGAGTCATCTGCATTGTACATGGCTTTGCTGCAATCCCTCATACTGAGCAAGCATGAAGCGACAGTGGGAAGAAAAACCACCCATTAACGGGAAGGAAAAACCTCCGGCAGAACCGGGCTCAGTATGAACGGTCATCTGCCTCGACCGACTGGGGTTACAGAAGACAGAACAGAGACACAACAAGAGAAACAAAAAAGCACAGAAGCACACATTGATCTAGTAATCTGTTCTACATTAGATGGTAGTAGCGGGTGAGCCGTCTTCTCTGGATGATGTCACAGTTAACAGAACGCCAGACCAGGTGTACCTACTATGAAGAGAAAAGAGAGAGAACAGAAAGTTAAAGCAGAAATGACAACACATAATGCATAATTGAAGAACAGTAGAACTCAATATAGTGAGAAAATTAGATCCTGATATACTCCAGTAACCTAAGCCTATAGCAGTAAAACTATAAAGGTAGCTGAGAGTAACATGAGTCACTAGTTATAATTTTTGTCAAAAAGAAAAGTTTTAAGCCTAGTCTTAAAAGTAGACAGGGTGTCTGCCTCACGGACCAAAACTGGGAGTTGGTTCCACAGGAGAGGAGCCTGATAGCTAAAGGATCTGCCTCCCATTCTACTTTTAGAGACTCTAGGAACCACCAGCAGACCTGCGGTCTGAGAGCGAAGTGCTCTGTTAGGAACATACGGGGTAATCAGAGCTCTGATATATGATGGAGCTTGATTATTAAGGGCTTTATACGTTAGAAGAAGAATTTTAAATTCTATTCTTGATTTAACAGGAAGCCAATGAAGGGAAGCTAAAATTGGAGAAATATGATCCCTCTTGTTGATTTTCATCAGAACTCTTGCTGCAGCATTTTGGATCAGCTGAAGGCTTTGAACTGCATTTTGTGGACTTCCTGATAGTAAAGAATTACAATAGTCCAGTCTTGAAGTAACAAATGCATGGACCAGTTTTTCAGCATCACTCCTGGACAGAATGTTTCTAATTTTGGCGATATTCCGGAGGTGAAAAAAGGAAACTCTGGAAACCTGTTTAATATGGGATTTAAATGACATGTCTTGGTCAAAAATAACACCAAGATTTTTTACTTTATTACCAGAGGCCAGATTAATGCCACCCAGATTAAGTGATTGGTTAAGAAGTTTATTTTTTGAGGACTCTGGCCCAAAGATTAAAACTTCGGTCTTGTCAGAATTTAGATGCAGGAAATTTAAAGTCATCCAGCTTTTGATGTCATCAAGACATGACTGCAGTCGAAGTAATTGATTGGATTCATCAGGATTTATGGATAAATATAGCTGAGTATCATCAGCATAACAGTGGAAATTAATCCCATGCTGTCTGATAATTTTGCCAATCGGAAGCATATATATAGTAAAGAGAATTGGTCCAAGGACTGAACCCTGTGGTACTCCACAGGTGACCCTAGAGTTTGAGGAAGATTTATTATTAACATGAACAAATTGGAATCTGTCTGACAGATAAGATTTAAACCAGCCTAATGCTTTCCCCTTAATCCCTACAGTATGTTCAAGTCTTTGTAGGAGAATATTGTGATCACCTGTATCAAACGCAGCACTGAGATCTAACAGGACAAGTATAGACACAAGTCCATTATCTGAGGCCATGAGAATATCATTGGTGACCTTCACCAGAGCTGTTTCAGTGCTATGATGAGCTCTGAAGCCTGACTGAAACTCCTCAAGTAGGTCATTACTTTGTAAATGTTCACAAAGTTGATTAGCAACTACTTTCTCAAGAATTTTAGATAAGAAAAGAAGATTAGATATAGGTCTGTAATTTACTAACTCATCTTGATCAAGAGAAGGTTTCTTAAGTAAAGGTTTAATAACAGCTACTTTCAAAACCTGTGGTACATATCCATTTACTAAGGATAGATTAATCATGTCTAAAATAGTGCCACTGATCAAAGGGAATATCTCCTTAAACAACTTGGTTGGGATTGGGTCTAACATACAGGTAGAAGGTTTAGATGAAGCTAAAATTTTAGATAGCTCAGAAAGCTCTACTGCTTCTAAACAGTTCAAACACTGCACAGATTCTAAAGATTCCTCCAATGCTGCCTCACTGAGGACGAGGTAATCATGTTTGGGAGGATGCCAATTATTTTATTTTTAATTGCATCAATTTTATTTATGAAGAATCCCATAAAATCATTACTACTAAGAGCTAAGGGAATGGATGGATCAACAGAGCTGTGGCTCTGGGTAAGTTTGGCAACTGTACTAAAGAGAAATCTAGGATTATTTTTATTCTCTTCAATTAATGATGAAAAATATGCTGCTCTAACTCTGCGGAGGGTCTTGTTATACAACAAATGTCTTGTGACTTTTGTTGTGCCAAGTGCCAAGAAAATATTCCCCACACCATGACAACACCACCACCAGCCTGAACCGTTGATACAAGGCAGGATGGATCCATGCTTTCATGTTGTAGACGCCAAATTCTGACCCTACCATCCGACTGTCGCAGCAGAAATCGAGACTCATCAGACCAGGCAACGTTTTTCCAATCTTCTATTGTCCAATACTGATGCTCGGTTTGAACTGCAGGAGATTCTCTTGACCATGTCTACATGCCTAAATGCACTGAGTTGCCGCCATGTGATTGGCTGCTTAGAAATTAAGTGTTAACGAGCAGTTGGACAGGTGTACCTAATAAAGTGGCCGGTGAGTGTATAAATAATTGTTTTATAAATTTTGACAGGTCCAAAATATATAAATATTTACTTCTGGTGACAATGCCAACGATTCTGCACCAATAGGAGTAGTAGGTTGAAGTCACATTTATACGGAGCGTTGCCAGATCACAGTAGTTCCTTGAAAGCGCTGAGAAATGGCTTCTTCTCAGCATTACATTTCTCTGATTCAAGCACTAAAAAAGGAGCAAAATGAAGGTAAATATCAGTCAAGCTTCTGAGCATTGGTGTGGACTTGAGGAATCAAAGGGGTCTGGGGATTTTAGTGTTAGGATTCTGTATCCATGCAAATTAAGGTTTTCCCAGAAAGGGAGCTTGACATTCTGAATCTAAATGTAATGATTTAGAAAACCGCCTTTTGTGCAAGGATCATATGCAAGGACCAACCCAGTAGCCATCCCATATGTTGCAGGAGTTTCCGAGAAACACAAATTATTTTTTTTAAACATGATGTCCCAGTGGCTTTCAAACCCCAAGACACATTAGGGCAAAGGTTGCTGGGTGGTGACCTACGGGTCCAATTGTCCCCCTCTTACAATGCTGTTATTGTGAGCAACAATAAGTTACCATCAGAGTGCTTATGATCAGTTGATAGACCGATGGGCCTTTTTTGCATGTGACTAAGCAGCTTTGGATTCTCACACTTAAACTTGTTGATCCACTATGCAAATGCACTGTTTATAAGGCTGAGATTAGCTGTAACACTTCAGACTAACAAAGGCCACATTCACACGAAGCCGAACAAAGCCAAATTTACATATCCGCACAGAAATGTTTGCGTGTAATGATGAAACCGCCTGAAGCCAAACAAGCCATAATAGGCATTGTAATACATATGCTATGCCAGAGTTCAAAGAGGCAGAGCTACATGAGAACTCCTCTATTGGTAACCATTTGGGAATCTCACAGTTGGCATTGCACCAAAATAACATTGTGCGAATATTAACAGGCCAATCATAAGATAAGAAATTTGGTGGAGCAAGCCCTCCCACTTCTTTACTTTTCTGTAGAATACTTTTGCGTATCGTAGGATTTTTCTTGTTCCATAGAAACTGAGATACTGAAGCATCAAGTGTCCTAAAAAAAGTTTTGGGATAAATATTGGTATGCACTGAAACAGGTACAAGAATTTTGGCGACACATTCATCTTGATACAGCTGATCCTGCCTGCTAAAGAATTTGGCAGCATGAACCAGCGCTGTAAATCCTGAGTAGCTGGTCAAGTAAGGGAGTGAAATTGATTTAAAAAAAGTTGTGAGAAATTCTTAGTCACATGGATCCCAAGGTACTTAAATCCTTGCAGTGAAATCCTGAATGGTAAACTAGTGAGCAGGCAGGCTGTAGCTGCACTATTAATAGGGAATAATTCACTTTTAATAAAGTTCAGTTTATAACAAGATATTTGTCCAAACTTTTCGAGCAGGTCTAACACAGGGGGCATGGATGTCTCTGGGTCTGAAAGAAAAAGCAAAAGGTAATCGGCATGTAAGGAGACTCTATGGTCTAGACCAGCCATTCTTAATGATGGGGCCCCGGCCCACAGTTGGGCTGCCAGCGCCACCTAGAGGTCAGCAAGAAGCTCCCAGTTTTTTTTTTTTTTTTACATGTGGGCCGTGGGATCGCAAGTCTATATAACAGTAACTGGAGAAACTTGATTATAACAGAGCCCACTGTTTGGTGGCGGTAATGCGTCAGTCTTTTTTTTCCACAAGCTTTGATAAATGGAAGAAGAAGAAGAACTGCCAGGCCTGAAAATGGAGAAGAACGATGACGAAAACGATGACCTTTCCCGTTCAAAGAAGACTAAACATTTGCGCAAGTACAATCCTGAATTTATTAAGTTTGGCTTTGTTAATGGAGGTAACGATAAAGAGCCCAGAGCACAATGTGTGAAGTGTGGACAGTTGCTATTGAATGAAGCACTGAAGCCTTTAAAGTTAAGGCGTCACCTAGAAACCAAATATCCAACGCTTATGATGGTTTTTGAAGCAGTTTTCAGATGTATAAAGATGAGACAGGCCCAAGTGTCTCATTAATGGATGAACATATAGAAAGAGCATGGTTTCTCAGAAAATGAAATGTTGTGACTGTTGTTCATTTGTCATGTAAATGGAGGGATGCTTCTGGTTCTACCATAACTAAAGGAAGGCTGTTGAAGTAATTTTCAGATTCATTCACAGATTTAAAGGCTGTAATTTTTTGCCCTTTATTTACCTTTTACAACTTATTTGATAAAAATGTATTTTACATATTTACTATTTATGTTTTATGTATTTGAAATGTTTTTATAAGCACATAATTTTTTCAACTAATTTCCTAATTTTCAATTTGTATGAGTATTTTTATTAGTTATTTATATAAGTTTTTGACCCTTTAATTTTCATCACAATTTGATTTCTTTCACTTAATTCCAGCCAGGATGCAATCTGTATGTGCAACTTTATACAAACTTGAAAAATAAGTAGTTGTGAAAGCTTGAAGTGCATCCTGGTATAATTCCAGATTTTTAGAAAACCTGAAAACTGATCATTTAGAATATTTTACATTTTTGTAGCCATTTGAATTATACAATTGACATGTTATTGACTAAAATCCCTAAGAAAGATTAGACCAACTTAAGCAAGTTGCAACACTTGGAACTCTGTGTCCATTCGAGATCGTACAAAGCAAACATATCTTTTTTGAAATGGAAGTGTTTTCTTAGCCGTAACCACATTTCCAGAAAATGTTTGACTACTGGATTTGCATTTTGGGTCTTTTAGCTGACAGGTACTGTTGAGCTGAACAATGAAATGAGAGAGATTGATGGACTGCTGTCTAGCCCCATGTGGTTCTCTCCTAATAAACAACACAGTGCATCAGTTTGCTACCATTCGCTTCACAGTAAGTGGATAAAACTGGGCAATCCCATGCCTCTCATCTCCTTAGGGACTTCCAGAAAGGTTTTCTTCATACTTGGGAAGTATTCCAAATAAAGGATAATATCAAACAGTTTTCTTTTTTAACATAAATTTGTATTTCAGAAATCTATATAAATAATGAAAAATATAGAAAGAAACAGGGTAAGACTGAGATTTTGGCAATATCAACTGTCCCTACTCTAGCCTCTTATCCTCTAAACCAAATAAATAACCAAAGGCAAAGTCAAAACTGCCACAAACTTTGTAAACTCAAATGCAACAAATGAGACATTACAAGTTTGAGACAAGATTATAAACAGGTAAGGTGTCTGCAGCAGAAAAAGCAGTCCTGTGGTGATATTGCACAGGCTAAGACACAAAGATAGAGAAACAGGAACCATGATGTAATCAGGCTGTTGTTGGCAACAGGCAAAGTCAGAAGTTTCAATTCAATTTTCTTTATATAGCGGCAATTCATAACACGTCATCTCAAGGCACTTTACAATGTCAAATTCAATCAATTCATCCAGACAGATTGGTCAAAAAGTTTCCTATGTAAGGAAACCAAGCAGATTGCATTAAGTCTTGACAAGCAGCATCCCATATGCTAGATCTAACTTGATGGATGACCTAAAAACTGTAAAACAATACCTAACATGAACCGTGACCTACATGCTAAACAAAACAAGGTTTACTAAAATACATTAAACAAAATACTCAGTCTACATCTATAGAGATGAGAGTTGATCATCTCCATGATTCCACAGAGAGCTGCAAGCCTGAGCTTCTAAAGGTGTGAATGCGTCAGAGCTTCATCGGATTTGGCTGTGCAGCTGTGGTTTCACTCAGCTTTGGTGCAAAAATAGATGTTCAAAACACAGCATTTACTCTAGAGCTCATAGTTTTCAGCTCAGTGATTCTTGAGGGAGTTTTTTTTTTTTTTTTTTTTTTTTTTTTTAAACACGCAAGGATCATATTAGACTGCAAACAGCTGTTAACCAACAAAGGGCTAAAGCAAAAATAATCAGTTTGACTAAACATTATTTCTAGTTAGCCCATATATTCCTGGGGTAGTGAAAATCATCCCACGTTGTGTACCACACTTATTGTGCAAAGTCAACTTTGACCAAATCTGGCAGTTTTAAAATATCCATTGACAATTCCTGCATCTCTCCCACCTTTCAGCTTCAGAGCCTTGGCATCTTCCTGGACAGCCCTCTCCATCCTCTCCTTCAATTTCCACATCCATAACATCACATAGTTAACTTACTTTCATCTTTGCAGCATCAAGCAAGTTCTTTGCCAAACTGGTTCACACTCCACTAACCTTTCAACTTTACAGTTTCAACTCCCTTCCCTTCCTGTCCTCCAGAAAACCCTCCATAAACTGCAACTAGTACAAAGGACAGCAGCTTGCATCATTACATCATCTACTTTACACCTGTGCATTTACTCCTCTGGCTCCCTATCGCATTCAATATAAATCAATCCTAAGCCCCATTTACACTACCCTTGTTAAGCCGATCCATGCCGAGACCAGTCCGAGCTTGGATCAGTTAACCAAGCCGAGCCGACCGTTTACACACCACACTATCCCGGTTCCTTGGTTGCTCCTCGCCTCCTAGTGATGATCTGTGGTACTGCTGCTCTCTGGGATTGAAGGCGGAACCAAGCAAAACAAAACGACGGCGTCCGTAACATTCAGAATGTTATGCTTGATATTGTGATATTTTGGTGTTTGCGGAGAGTCAGGGGAAGAAGGCAACCATTGGTGAATTTACTTGAAAGAGTCTGCTTTTGGGAAGTGGATGAGACAAACGAACGTCTAATAAGGATTTACCGACACCGGTCACAACGACAGACGCTGAGCTTCATCACACTGCTAAGCAGAATCATCACTGGAAATCGTGTGGCACGGTAGGGAAGCTAGTATTATTATGAATGTCTGAAATTTGTCTGAATGGAGTGTGAATCGGGACACGCCGGAAAAACCGCGGACAGCTGACTGGGATGACGCGGTCTGCGCTCTTCGTTATCAGATAACCGAGATAAAAAAAAAAAAACAAACAAAAAAAAAAAAAAAAACAGGCCGAGACATTCCCAGGAACTGGTCTGCATTTAGCGCGGTCCGGTTATGTCTAGCGCGGTTCTGTTCAGTCTGCTTACCATTTACACACGAGAGTTATCTCGGTTACCGAGCTCGGACCGGTCTCGGCTTGGTTAAAAAAAAGTGTAGTGTAAACGGGCCTATATGAACCTACAAGGCCAACCACAACCTTGTCCTTTCTTAAATGTGTCACTTCATATCTATCCAAGTGAATGCAAGTTCAAAGTATTTGCTATGCTATTAGTATTTTTATTATTTTATTTAGTACCATGTTTATCCATAGGGTGATCTTAAGTGGCTTTTAAATAAAATGTTGTATAACAATAAAAAGGGGAACCACACAACTGAAATACTGAAGACAACAGAGAAGTGATTTAAAACTAACGAAAACTGTAATTTTCTGGTTACACAGAGGCCATGGGTACAAGTGCCTCAGTTCTGTAGCTCTTTCACATAGATTGGCCAGATCTCAAATGACCAAACGTGGGATGCTTGTGAGAGAAAAAGCGGGACACATAACCAACACTATGATGACGTCAAACATTTAGATTTTACACGGATCACACATTCCAATAATCAGTCTCTGCTTTGCCCAGTATTGCACAACAATTAATTATCACAACGCACGAGTAAGAAAAAGGCATTATTTAACTTTTTGGAAGTTAATAAAACTGTTACAATTTAGCCCTGTGACTGGGGACCTGTTCAGGATGTACCTTGCGTCCCTGCCTGTCGCCCATTGAGTGCTGGAGATAGTCATCAGCCCCCTGGTCCTGCAGGTTGCCACTATAGGTCAAGCAAGATGATTAGTCTGAGATTCCACCCTTTGATTGTGTCAAATGCCTTGATTGTGCACACAGTCATGGCTAAAAAAAGATGATTCTGATATAGGAAAGGTCGGTTTCTTTGCTTTGTGGCTGATCCAGAACAGATCTCAACAAACTGCACAGTGCTGTAGAACATTAGATTAACAGTTCTTTTGACAAGACTAGGTAATTAGAGGATGATAAAACTAGAAAATCTTTACATGCTCTGATTTAGGGAATTAAAAAGCTAATAAAAATGAATAAAAGTACTTTGTAAGAACTGACTTCTGGTGAATTTCAATTAAAGCATCATTCCCAGTAGACATTCTGTAACGTCATGACACCAAGAAGCAGATGCAGCAAAAGTTTTATTTGGGGCATAACCTCGAGAGCCGGTGTCCTGCAACCTTTAGTTGTGTCCCTGCTCTGACACGCCTGAGTCAAATAATCAGTTAATTAGCAGGACTCTGAAGAACCTGACTGCATACTTAGGAGCTAATTGTGCTATTTGATTCAGGTGTGTGGGGCCAGGGAAACCTCTAAAAGTTTCAGGACACCAGCTCTCGAGGACCGGAGTTGGCCACCTATAGCAGCATAACTATAGAGGTAGCTCAGGGTAACATGAGCCACTCTGACTATAAGCTTTGTCAAAAAGGAAAGTTTTAAGATTAGTCTTAAAAATAGATAGGGTGTCTGCCTGACGGACCAAAACTGGGAGTTGGTTCCACAGGAGAGGAGCCTGATAGCTAAAGGATCTGCCTCCCATTCTACTTTTAGAGACTCTAGGAACCACCAGCAGACCTGCGGTCTGAGAGCGAAGTGCTCTGTTAGGAACATACGGGGTAATCAGAGCTCTGATATATGGTGGAGCTTGATTATTAAGGGCTTTATACGTTAGAAGGAGAATTTTAAATTCTATTCTTGATTTAACAGGAAGCCAATGAAGGGAAGCTAAAACAGGAGAAATATGATCCCTCTGGTTGATTTTCATCAGAACTCTTACTGCAGCATTTTGGATCAGCTGAAGGCTTTGAACTGCATTTTGTGGACTTCCTGATAGTAAAGAATTACAATAGTCCAGCCTTGAAGTAACAAATGCATGGACTAGTTTTTTAGCATCACTCCTGGATAGAATGTTTCTAATTTTGGCGATATTCCTGAGGTGAAAAAAGGAAACTCTGGAAACCTGTTTAATATGGGATTTAAATGACATGTCTTGGTCAAAAATAACACCAAGATTTTTTACTTTATTACCAGAGGCCAAGTTAATGCCATCCAGATTAAGTGATTAAGAAGTTTATTTTTTGAGGACTCTGGTTCAAAGACAACAACTTCTGTTGTTAAAAGCAGGAAATTTAAAGTTCTTTTAAATAATTAATATTTGGTAAATTGGACAGCATTGATAAAATAGCTGCATCAATGTTACCGCTTGCTTCCTCACTGCCATTGTTGTCTAAATCCAAAACAGTCGCTTCTCTGATACATCGCCTCCCGTCTGGCGATACTGATTGGCTCGTCCATTTTATGTGGTATTGAAACATCCAGATGGATGTGTGGAGCCGTTTGGAGCTCGGCAGAACGACATCGATCTTGCAAGAGTCAGGTTATGCAAACAAGGCTGCAAGAAATGAAGCCTTTGCTGTAGCAAATGGCTCAAGTGGTTCAATGCCTCACGAGGCCTCATCTCACAGTCACTAGAGAAAGGCTATGGTGACTAACCTGACTCTAGCCATATGGATTTCGCTCCGCCTAGCTTCACTCACATCCATCTGGGACCTCGCCCATTGAAAGTGATTTCTCCAACCAATTTTATTGTCCAGCCAATCAGGACGCAGGGCTGGAGTTTCATAGATGTGACGTAGTGGAGAAGCGACCGTGACGTGAGACTGTTTTGATTCAGATAACAATGGCGGCTCGCATGGAGGAAGCAAGCGTTAACATTGATGCTGCTATTTGTTCCGTGTTGTCCAATCTACCTAATATTGTTTCATTAAAAGAACATCAGAAAACAGCTCTGGAGGCTTTTGTTGGTGGAAACCATGTTTTCGCCCTTCTCCCGACCGGATTTGGCAAGTTTTGTTTTCCGGGGCACGTCCTGGGGCGCGTTTGGCTGCAGACGCGGACGCGCCGCGGAGCGGTTAGCGGGAACCATATTAGGAGGCCTTTAGTCCTTAACAAGGTCGGCCCGGGATCTACTCCAACCTGCGGCGCTTTGCCGCCTGTCTTTCCCCCTCTTTCTGTCAGCTCACTGTCAATAAAACACGTGCCACTAGAGCCGCAAACACATAAAAAAAAAAAAAAGAAAAAAGTTTTGTTTTACTGCGTCGCTCTCATCAGCGTCACGGGTTAGCTTCGGTGTGAGTGGTTGAAATAGCACGTCGATAAAGATGACAGCCAAGTGGCTTATCCAATCATATGCAAGGATTTTTGATAAGGCCCAGCCTTCAATAAAGGCAATTCCTGTGGAGGTGTTCCAGATGGATGTGAGTGGAGCTAGGCGGAGCGACATCCATGTGGCTGTTGTCAGGTTATATGGTGACAGCTACGGTCTAAAGTGTGAAGAAGAAAGTCATGCTGAGCCAAAAGAGAACAGCATGTGGATGGTGAACATACAGAAAAGTTGGGCGCTTATAAATTATAGATTTGAAATAAGGAGGAGGTTATTAGTGCTCTTTCACAAGTTCAAATTCTGCTGAGAAATACTATCTAAATCCTTTTGCTTAAGCTAATGAAACAGGTAGTAATTGTGTGGCAGGTGGTGTCTGCTCGCCCACAGGATGACAGCTCATTCGGTGTTTCTCTGTTCACCCTCCTATGTGGCTGGACACTACATCACTAGTGTGTGGTTTGACTGCGAACATCCGTTTCCACTGTGCAGGATGCAAGAAGGTCAACCTGAGGGAACAGTTTCAGCAGATATCTAATCTGAGACTAGTAAAAGATGGACAAAGGTCAGTGGGTTTTCCCACTTTCTGAAGGAGGGAATTTATTCAGAGGGGAAACTTTGTTGGTTGGAGTGAGTCAAACACTGCTTGCTAATTTCCATCCATATTGTCTCGCTTCCAACCACAGTAGAAATTGACAAAATTATAACTAATAAATGAGACGACGCTATTAGGGTGACAATTAATACAGCCGTTTAAGAAGACGGAAACGATAATGAAAATACATGTGAGGACAACTCGTGCCAAAAAAAGGTAACTATGGTTAACCACGGGAATACAAAACTTCGGTAGCAACACAATGCGTGTAAGCAGGGAAGAGTAGCCTACTCACCAAATGACTCCTTACACGCCATCAAACTGCTCATCTTTAAAGCAAGGCTGTCTCCCAAGCAGAGAAATAACCGAGACAGGAATCAAACTCCTTTCTTAGAATGAAGCCTCAGAACCACTCCGATAGTCTTCGCTGGAAACTCAGAGGAAGCAGCCGAGCCAGCCGAGCGGCGGCGTCTCACCAGAATGAGGTGAGACGCCTCTGTGGAGACAGGTTACCGCAATTGATGCTGCCTTCAAGTACCCTCGTCATTTTAGCACTTCACTTTGGGGGTACGGACCCAGCCTACCTTTGTATGGAGGACCAAGTCTTCCATATTTAAAAATAAATACAGAAATAAATAAATGCTCAATAAATAAATAAGCATAAAATGAATTGCCACCAAATTAATAAATGTAGGTAGAAATTAAATTATACAGTGAGACATGAATGTATATATCTCTTTTAATTAGCTTCTTTATTTATTCGCCTTTGTAATAATTACCTTATTTATTTATCGTCCGTTATAATCTTCAACTTTATTTATTAATTACTTATTTTTTAAGTATTTATTTATGTGCATGTTATGATATTTTTGTCTGTTTTATTTTTCCTTTGTATTTTTTTACCCTATATATTTTTGTGATGCTATTTCTGCCTGTCCTTTTTACATTTCTGTATGCATTTCTGCCTCATTATGCAAATGAGGAGGGTTGTGTCTTAAGGGCTCAATATCTTCCCATTGGTTGGTTAGCATTTTACTGCGTCGGTCAAATCTACATGGCTTTTCCCCGACATGAAGCATTGTTTAGTAATGTCAAACTCAGCAGGCAGACGTTCAGTGTCCAACCTCTTAAGGGAAGTTGCTAATAGACTGGAAGAATTAGAATGCTGTACATTTGGGATCTGAAATGTTTTTCTGTGGTTTCAGATTCGGCTTTTCCAGATCAATAACTCATCGGCGGATGATTTATTCTACAAAACAGACGCCCTATGCAGAGCTCGCTTGATAAGAAAATATTGTAGTTGATTATAAAAGGCACAATATGAATTATCAGATTCACATCCAGGCAATAAACAAACACTACAGATTATCATTATTCTATCCATGTTGGTCTAATTTGTGAATAAGGCGGAGTTTCATCAAGCTGGTCCAACATTTTCCCCTCAGCTGCAACACTTGGGGTTCACGCTGCGTCTTTACGCATGATCCAGCACCGCAGCGAAGTTGGTTTGAAGTTGGATATTGGACATTCAAGCTCCACGGAGACAGCGGGATCTAGCTCATGGTTGATCTGATTGAGGGACTCCGATTTCGAGTGGAAGGACATTAAACGTAGTGATTTCACGTTTTGAAGGCTGGCCGCTGATAAAAGCCCCTGGCTCCGAGGGAAGGCAGGAGAGAGGAGCAGACACAGCGCACGTAGTTAAAAAAAATGCAGGATAAATAAGAACGAAACTTATAAACAGACTAATTGGCATTTTAGAATGCATCTGGTTAGCAGAACCGTTTTCTGATCCAGCATGCAGCCATGACTGGTTCTGAATGGTGGCTTTATCTGGGAGCCGCTCAAAAAAATCATGACTCTGATCGCTCTTTCTGCTGCTCTGTTACCTGCAGCACAAATAAGATGTGAAAGAAGCTGAACCAGCTCCGCAGAAGGCGGGTCTAGACAGAGCTCTGGATGGACAGAGCTGTGAACGGATCATCCGCAGCCCAGATGGGCTTCGTTATTTTTTTGTTATTTTTTATTTATTTGGTACAAACATTTACTCGCCATGTGGCAGCTAGCCCTCTGAAATTCACTCGCCAAACGGGAAATTTACTCGCATTTGGCATCTGGCGAGTGTTAATTTTGGACCCTGCGTACAGCATTCTAATTCTTAGCCGTTCTAATTATTAGCAGCTTCCCTCAAGAGGTCGGACACTGAACGTCTGCCTGCTGAGTTTGACATTACTAAACAATGCTTTAGTGCGGGGAAAAGCCATGTAGATGTAGGAAGAAGTTGAGCGCTTAAGACACAGCCCTCCTCATTTGTATAATGAGGCAGAAATGAAGACAGAAATGTAAAAAGGACAAGCAGAAATAAATAGCATCACAGAAATATATAGGGTAAAAAAATAAAAAGGAAGAATAAAACAGACAAAAATATTATAACTTGCTCATAAATAAATACTTTAAAACACAAGTAATTAATAAATAAAGTTTATAACGGACAATAAATAAATAAGGTAATTATTACAAAGGCGAATAAATAAAGAAGCTAATTAAAAGAGATATATACTAGTGCTGTCAGTTAAACGCGTTATTAACGGCGTTAACGTAAACCCATTTTAACGCCGACAATTTTTTTGTCGCCGTTAATCGCGCGTCAACACACACACCGTTCCCTAATGTTTTTCCCCCCGCCGCGCTCTCCGGACTGTGTTTCTTTTACCCTCGGCGCTTTCCGTAGTTTCAAGAGTGCTAGAAAACTGTAGCAAGACAGACCCACGCTGCGCTCACTGTTGCCAACAGTGAGTGCGAAGTTTCTTTTACCCTCGGACACATGCGACTTTGGGCTTCTTTTTTCCAAAAGCGCTTGTAAATTTCATGAGTCACGGGTTGCGGTTTTTTTGGGCAGGTTTCTGAAAGTGAAATCGCTTATTTGGGCTCTTAAATAAGTGACGAAATAGGGGTTATTAAGTGGCCTGCCTGCACTACATTTGAGTGTATCCAGCTGAAATATCCCTTCACCATAGGAGCCGACGGTAGTAAAGGCAGACAGAGCAACTCTGCACGTATTTTCTGCAGTTTACGGTGCAATAACCGATGATAACTGCTGAAAGTAGATTACTTGGTACAGATCACCATTTTGAGCAGAGATTGGCTCTGAAGATGAGCTTTTACACGTTGATAAAATTGCAGAAAACCAACCCATAAACCGTAATTTAATGCTTATTAATTTGTTATCTCTGTATTTGACAAACTAAGGCTGAATCACGTTGCCAAACGAAGGACCTGGAGTTACTAAACAGTTGCTAAACAGTCTCTTTCAGAGTACTAAGCTCCTGCCCAGTTGCAAGCAAAGTGTAAGACTGGAATGACCTGGAGGTTTAAAACCTTTTTCCAGGTTTAAACTCTATGAATATGGATAGAAACAGCAAGCAAAAATATTCAAAGAAGTTATTGTTGTTGGTGTGAAAGCTCAGAATATCTAATTCTGAGCTTTCACACCAACAACAATCATCTAGTGTGTGTGTGTGTGTGTGAGAGAGAGAGAGAGAGAGAGAGAGAGAGAGAGAGAGAGAGAGAGAGAGAGAGAGAGAGAGAGAGAGAGAGAGAGTGAAGAAATGAACAAAACTTATGACTTTATTGAAATGTACAATTTTTATTAATTTATATGTTTATGCATCTATCTTTGTTTAAGAGGCAAAAAATATATATCGCCATGAAAACAGGTATTTATTTACACATTTGTTTACACACTGTGTAAACATCAGGGCGTCATGATTAGTCATTTAGCCATTATAGTCCAGAGTTTAACATTTGGCACCAGGATGTTTTCATTCCAATTCTTAAAAGTGCTTGAAAAATAACAAAATAAAAATATTTTTTGTACAAGCATGTATTTTACTAGTGTCATTCATTGCTAAATTGCACATTAAAATGCCCAAACAGGCTATTACACTTTCAGAAATAAAAGGATAAAATATGCGATTAATTTGCGATTAATCTCGAGTTAACTATCGACATTATGTGATTAATCGTGATTAAAATTTTTAATCGTTTGACAGCACTAATATATACATTTATGTCTCACTGTATAATTTAATTTCTAATGACATTTATTGATTTGGTGGCAATTAATTTTATGCTTATTTATTATTGAGCATTTATTTATTTCTGTATTTATTTTTAAATATGGAAGACTTGGTCCTCCATACAGTTGGTCATGAATTTCTATGTATCAGATGAAGAAAAGCAGCATAAAAGCACATCGGATTGCATTTATAAAAATATATATCTAGGGAATTATTGTTATAATAATAATAATAATAATAATAATAATAATAATAATAATAATAATAATAATAATAATAATACTTTCCTGATGCATGTCAGTAAAAATCTAAAAAATCTAAATAAAAAATGAAAAGCTCCTCTGAGCGGGTTCTCTGCTAGCCTCGTGAGACCATCCTGATCTCGCGAGCTTTCAAGGTTTCACTCGCAGATCAGTCTGGCTACTTTCCGTTAAAAGAAAATTTGGAGCAGTTCACCAAACAAACGTCCAATCAGCGTTGGCTTTGAGGCGGGTTGAGGTGTGACGCAACGAGAAGCGCGACAGTTCAGTCTAAAGAACATGGCGGCTTCAGCCAATGAAACTAGCGTTAGCGTGGCTATCGAGCAAGTTTTATCGGAATTACAGAGTATTTCTTCACTGAAAGAAGAGCAAAACACTGCTCTGGAGGCTTTTCTCAGAGGAAAAGATGCTTTTGCTCTTCTCCCGACTGGTTTCAGCAAGAGCTTGTAGTTGTGTTTTGGTCGTTGCTGTTAGTACGTCATATGCTTCGTTGATCTGATTGGTTTATTTGGCCCGTCTATCACCAACATAGGCCAATCAGCTAACCAGTATTTTCCTCCCCTTCCCAAAATTACTTCAACGGAAGGTTTCCAGATGGATATGCAGAGCAAATCCATCTGGCGGAGTCAGGTTAGTAAAGTTCATGTCTGAAGTAAAGATAACTTCAAGTTAAAACCTGGATCTGGACAAACTCTATCTTCGCAACTCACCACAAAAAAAGCACTGGGGCTGCGGCAGGTCTGCAGAATATAGTCTTCACTGCACCACAGAGGTTTAGATTTGGCCTCTCTTTTTTTCCGTTCTTGGATTCTGCTGAACCCTCTCCTGAATCCTGAGCATCAGGACGTTTTATCCATTTATCCATGATTGCAGCTGCTTCAGCGCATTCTTCTCTTGTGACCTTTGTCTGCGCCCCTGTCTTCCGCTCTCGCTGGCAGAGCTTATGCAGGTGCACACCACTGATCTCGTGTTTCATGTAGATGTTGATTGTGATTTTTTTTTTTTTATCTTTTTGGTTAAGAAAAGCTTGGTTTATTTTTGCATTTGGGTCCTTAAATAGCAAAACACATCCCTGGCATATTTTATTTTATCTTTTTATTTGGGGAATCAACCCCCGGTTGGGAATCACTGGTCTGGAGTCCAAATGTATCTGTGTTGTTATGCCATAAGCTGGTTGAATATGCTTATTATTATTATTATTAATTATAATTTGGTATTATAATTTAAATAATAAATCATTCAACTCAAATTTCCGCTATAACAAATATAGTTCAAATGGTGGTGATATTAGCTATAAGCTTGTAAGTATTTATACCACTAATGCATTAGTTAATTTGCTGTTATGAACTCATTTATGCTGGAATAAATGATCAGGTCGGACTGTTAACCGACGAGGTTTATCCGGCAGGCTGTGAGAACCCCAATGTAACTGCAATTAGAGTTTAAATCCTTATTCCTTATCACCATCCAATGATATTGTCTCTGTATTAATATCAGATGTTAACTCCAAAGGAGGTTAGCTCTGAATTCTGAATACCCAGGCAACTGTGAATTGGACTGAACACAAAACAATGTCTATTCCACAGTCGTTGGTTTTATTGAACCAAAAGCAATTCCCTGTTACAGTAATTCTCTGATTCAACAACTTTGGAATTCTTACTCATTACTAAACTAACATAATAAAAAACAAAACAAAAATAAACAATGGATTAAAATGAGCGGTTAGCAGATCTTAACTTAACTCACAGTTCAGATACACGTCACCCTCCCAAGATGGCTGCTACGATGACGTATGAGGGGAGGTCCTAATGACGTAACCACGCTTACGCTGATGGGATAATGCCTCGCTTCGAGAGGGCGCAGCTAACTGGAAGTTTAAAGCAAAGCCCGCGACTTGAGCTCGGACAAAGAGATTAAATTGATAAGAAGAAGCGAAAAGAGAGAGGGGGGGAAAGCAGGGAAAAAGATGAAAAGAAATGAAGCAGTAACCCACGGCGGGGTTATTGATGAATCACAAATCAACACAGCAAAATCAATTGTAAAATGCATGCACATACAAAGAAAATGTTCAGCAAAATAATTCCAACTTCGTCGTGGAATAAAAGCATTAACCAACACCTACAAAGTTCTAACGCCTGCCCAGGCACTTCTAAACACCCTGTTGGTGAGACAGAAATAAAAGGGGAAACCCCGTTACTTTGAGGTGCCTCAGGGCTGGTCCGGAGCGCTCCGAGTAGTGTGGCTTTCTGGACGCGTCTTGACGAGCGCAGTTGTCCGCAGGCTGCAGCGGGACGGGGAAGAAACTCCTTCGTTTCTTCCTCCGGGTTCACAGTCGCTTTGTTGGCCAGACAAAGCGGGGTCCTCTTCGATCACTGGGAGATACGGCGTCTCTCAGTCTTTTGATCAGAGGGAATTTAAAAGTACTTATTTTAGTCGACCTCCTGTTATGTAAAGCAGGGAATAACCGTTGCGTCGAAAAAATCTCGGTCCAGCGAGTAACTCGAACACGTGGCGTGGGATCACCCCAACGGAAACAGCTGTGTGTGTCTTCTCGGGTTGGCTAAAAGCCAGGGAAGAAGGAAGATTGTCGTGTGTGATCGGCTTTTATAGCCATCACCATAGCAACCTTATCTTGATCGGCGGCCATTTTGCCGTGTTGCGTGATGGGAGTTGGTGGCCATTTTGGCCACATGAGTTGGTGGCCATTTTGACCACATTGCATCATGGGTAACGCAGTCCGTTACGTCCCGAATTGATGCCGTTTTCTGTCACGTCTGAACTGGCTTTGCTGCAATCCCTCATACTGAGCAAGCATGAAGCGACAGTGGGAAGAAAAACTCCCCATTAACGGGAAGGAAAACCTCCGGCAGAACCGGGCTCAGTATGAACGGTCATCTGCCTCGACCGACTGGGGTTACAGAAGATAGAGACACAACAAGAGAGACAAAAAAGCACAGAAGTTGCATATTAATGCTACGTGTGACATCATCAGCTTGTTGCTTGGCTACAAACTCAACATGACAAGGTATTCATGGAAATCTCTAGAGATTTTAACCACACCCCTTTCTCACTGTTTATTAACAGAAGCTTTTACAAGATGCTCATAATGTATAGCAAGCATTTACAGTTTGTATTGAAAGTTGTATGTTATAAAACAAACTTATTGATTAAAGTCTTACAGACATAGCCTTGTGAGACCATCCTGATCTTGTAAGCTTTCAAGGTTTCACTCGCAGATCAGTCTGGCTACTTTCCGTTAAAGAAAATTTGGAGCAGTTCACCAAACAAACGTCCAATCAGTGTTGGCTTTGAGGTGGGTTGAGGTGTGATGCTCTGGAGGCTTTTCTCACAGGAAAAGATGCTTTTGCTCTTCTCCCGACTGGTTTCAGCAAGAGCTTGTAGTTGTGTTTTGGTCGTCGCTGTTAGTACGTCATATGCTTCGTTGATCTGATTGGTTTATTTGGCCCGTCTATCACCAACATAGGCCAATCAGCTAACCAGTATTTTCCTCCCCTTCCCAAAATTACTTCAACGGAAGGTTTCCAGATGGATATGCAGAGCAAATCCATCTGGCGGAGTCAGGTTAGTTCTCCACTGCTCATAAGGCTGTGTTTACCTGCAAGTCTTTGGACTGAATAAGTCTCTCAGAGAAGAAAAGAAAAGAGACGTTTCAACAAAGCAGAACCCGTTCAAAAAATCTACTAAATTTCTATTTGTTTTTTTGTATTATTATCAATCTTATTAAAGAAACCCACTGTAACGTAAATGTTTATTGTAACAAAGAATTTCTAAATCATTGCCAAAAACCGTTGTAAAAGACGGAAAGAATTTAACAGAATCTCTATGGTACAGAAACTTGTAAAATGTAGTTATAGTTTTATATATATATATATATATATATATATATATATATATATATATATATATATATATATATATATATATATATATATATAAAGGGAGAGGTTCTAAATTTACCACCATGCAGGAAAAATGTTGAATTCTTAAATCCTGCAAATATATTGTATAAGTATACAGTGGCGGATACAGGCGGGGGCGCGTGCACCCCCTTTTGGAGACCAAAATTATTTTTTTTAGAGCGGGCGGCGGGCATTGGGCGGAAGCTGTACTTTTTTTTTCTTTTTTAACCTCGGAGTGGCCATCGTTCTATTAGTACTATCTTTGATGTGTCAATCAAACAATTCAACCAATCAAATCAACGACTGAAGACAACAGGCTAGCCAATTACAGCTGGAGAGGGGCGGGTCGGTTGGTCATACAAATAGCTTTCAGAGAGAAGCCGGCGCGACTTGGCTGTGGTCACCATCGGTGTCGGTAGTGCGGATGGATATAGGGCTTGGGCGTCATGACGTAATTATTCGCGTGGCCGCCATGTTGATGGCCTCCTTTACCGCTACTCAGACTACTGCCTATGACTACCGCGTACTGTACTCCCTCTCAGCCGTGTTTTAATTTGATTAATTTCACCTTAACTTGATTTCAACCATGGTAAACCGTTGCTGTATTGTGGGCTGTAACAGCGCAACACATGATCGCCATGGGGAAAACATAGAAAATGGGTTAACTTTCCACCGCTTTCCTGCCTGGAGGCGCAACCATGGAGAACAAGTGTCAGAGATAACGAAGAGTCGTCAGCTCGCTTGGATCGCGGCTGTAAGACTACCGATCATAACTTTCCACAGTATCCCGATGTCAATGAGAGTGTGTTCCCTGCATTTTCATTCTGGTAAGTTAAAGATGCACGGTTTTATTTTATAGCCTACATTGTTTCTTTCCTTCAACCGCAACACCACATCAGCCTGCCATGGTGGTTGGCAGGCTCAAATACATGAGAAACCCGAAGGGTTTAGGGAGGGTTGGCAGTTAACGTTACTAACTACACCTTTGAAACACATAGCAGGTAGTTAAAAGTACATTACATGCGTGAGTGGTTGTTAGCACTAACGGTTAGCAGTTACTAAACTAGCAGGTGCCAGAGCCCGTCTGAGCACAGCTTACCTTTGTACCACTGTTTGCTGGCTTTATGATCTGCAGCTCCTGAACCTATCCATTCATGAACTGCACATGAGACTCCAAGGACTTGTAGCTTAGGAACTGTTCTGAAGTATAGGCGCTCACACCTCAAACAAGGTAGCCGAAGACGTCTGATATGCAAAACGGTGGCAACAAGTCGTCTTCGGCGCTCCGCTCATCGTTTGGAACTTCATATGGATCCAAATTATTAATAATGCTGATTTTGTCAACATACCGGTCCCTGGCGTCTCTATTGAATGTGTCCCGGTAAATTCCAGATCCTTTTCGGGATTTTAACATCTTTTTTCTATCTATTCTACTTCTACGTCTCTTCGTTCAACAACGTTATGTCAGCGTTAAGTTAACGCTCTCGTAGCCGTCAACATGGCCGCCACGTCCCACAATGAAACGCGAATCCCAAGCCCTATTCAGTCTGATTACCAAATAATTACAGGAAGAGACAAAGAAGCAAGTGAGAGCGAGCTGGAAGCAGAGCTATTAATTTCTGTTTGAAACGTAGCGTTGAAGTCAACACTGGTGTAAACATTCACGCTAGACTTAGACTTAGACTTTCTTTAGTGTCATTTTGTATGCATAGAGTGCATACAGAACGAAATTTCGTTTTCATACAGCTCAGAAAAATTGCAGTAACTCTACAGGATACGTTGCTGTGAATTTACAGTACAGGATTAAAATGCAGTAATAAATTTACAGGATAAATTCCAATTGATTTCCGGATAAAGTGCAGCAGTGATTTAACAGTAGACAGTTGCAGTGTAAACAATTATGCAGTAAGTTTCCGGATAAAGTGCAGCACACCACACAGAGAGACAGCTGGTCAGAATGCTCTCTATGGTGCTTCTGTAGAAGGTCTTGAGGATGGGCGGGGGCAGGCGGGCTCTCCTCATCCTCCGCAGAAAGTACACTCGCTTTTGTGCCCTCTTCACCAGTGACGTGGTGTTCACAGACCAGCTGAGGTTGTCCGTGATGTGCACCCCCAGGAACTTAGTGCTGCTGACCACCTCCACCGCTGAGTTGTTGATGAGCAGTGGAGCATGGTGAGGCCGGTTTTTCCTGAAGTCGACGATGATCTCCTTCGTCTTCTCCACGTTCAGGATCAGGCTGTTGTCTCTGCACCAGCCCACCAGCTGCTCCACCTCCTCTCTGTAGTCCTGGTCGTTGTCGTCTCTGATCAGGCCCACCACCGTTGTGTCGTCAGCAAACTTCACGATGTGATTGGTGGTGAACCTGGGGACGCAGTCATGTGTCATCAGAGTGAACAGCAGGGGGCTCAGGACGCAGCCCTGAGGGGAGCCCATGCTGAGGGTGATGACATCAGAGGTGTTCTGTCCGACCCAGACCGACTGAGGTCTGTTGGTTAGGAAGTCTAGCGGCCAGTTTCGAAGGGGTGTGTTGAAGCCCAGATGCTCCAGTTTTCCCACCAGATGCTGTGGGATGATGGTGTTGAATGCTGAACTGAAGTCCAGGAACAGCATCCGCACGTGCGTGTTCTTCTCCTCCAGGTGTAGGCTTATGGTTTAACTTCACCATACATGTTCATTGGTTTAACTTACTTTAAAGTTTTTTTTCTCTCAACATAGTTTATCTCGTTAAAATATATTCAAAACTCCTTTATCACTTGAACCATAACAAACTGTTCTAAGTCC
The DNA here is from genome assembly GCF_011125445.2 of Fundulus heteroclitus. NCBI lineage: Eukaryota > Metazoa > Chordata > Actinopteri > Cyprinodontiformes > Fundulidae > Fundulus > Fundulus heteroclitus. Next base: position 1,797,092 of record NW_023396781.1, on the reverse strand, counting down.
TTAGGTCTTTTAAGTCATTTTTCTCTTAATATTGTTTATCTGGATGAAATATATTGTTAAAATACATGTATATTAAACAATCCTTTATAATTTGAACCATACCAAACTATTCTTAAGTCCTTGGGTCTTTTTATTTCATTTTACTAAATAAATATAATTTCTGGAAATAAAGAAAATCTTTGTTTGATTAATTGTTGATAAGGATATTTTTTTCTTCAAATTGCTTTTTAACCTTGTGCATGCTGTAAAAACCAAGAAATTTTGGTTTAAAAATCCTTTTTGCAATTACAATAATGTAATCATGGCAATTTCACTCAGCACCAATTCACAATATATACCGTTAAATTGTGGCTAAACTATAATTAACATCAGTTTTGGTCCAACTATACTAGCCCCATCCAGGCCAGAATTAAGAAATCACCAAAGCACAACCTGTTGGACAACATGAACTAAGCTAAAAATCTAAAAAAAGCCACTACTTCATGCCCTTCCTCTTCGTCTTTTCACGGCTCCCCTCAGAGGCTCCCCTGCCTCAATGTCACCCAATCCTTTGCCACTTCAACTTTTACACAAACAATCTTCATGTACTTCTTCATTACGTCCATACATCTCCTCTGGGGTCTTTTCTTCCTTCCAAGAATCACTGGGAACCACATCATGCCATGATCTATGAATGTCAAGACCAGATTAGAAACAAAGTCATTGACATACAGCAGCCTAGAAAGGATTCCAAGGTCATCCCCTAGTCTTTGGGGCTCCAGCATACCACAATGGGAGCCAAATATCTACTAGTGAAGAAAACATAGAAGGAGGTTGATCCTTTCCATAACTGGACAACTCTAACAGTCTATCAAAAGGTCACAAAACAACCAAGAACAACGTTTAAACCACTGCCGGGCTCATTTGCCTCAATTAGAGGAGTAGAAAATGGCATCCCTAGCAGAGTTCAAATGCAAAACTAGGAAAACTTTTAAAGCAGGATCTTTTATTGACCCCTGTTTTTTATATTGAACCATACATCTATCGATCGATATATATTGTTATTGAATTATCGTTGGGCTCTACTACCCGGTGCGATTGTGCAGGTAATCCAATTTTTAACAAACGATATGATAATTTAATTTAATAAAGGCACTATTCCTTCAGTGATAGCAGGGTGTCTAAAAACTAGGCTTGTGCCTTCCATTATTTTATCGTAGGCCATCAAGACATGATTTGCACCGACATTAGAGAGCAGGGATGCTCTATTGGCTGCCCTGACATTGCTGATTTAAAGTCTGATGGATTGGCAAGGAGGAGAGGAGAAAAGCCGTACGTGCACTTCCCATCACGGGGAGTCGCACAATACTTCATGATGCCGAGCCAGAAGAGAAAACCAGAGAAGTTCCTGCAGCGACACAGCAGCAGCAGCAGCAGCAGTGAGAAGGACTTTTTCTCCTTTGCTGAGGAGGAGGAAGACAAAATGTTCTTAGTAACAGCCCCATGTGCCCCTTTTTTCCAATAACCTCAGCATTTTCAAAAGGTTTATACAGTACCATACACATTTACTATCACAATCCCAGCAATTCTACATTTTTATTCAGTAAACACACTAACTTAGTTACATTTTCCTGGCGGGATTTTACTACTTGAAAACCTTTTGCAACAATGGTAACCACAATAAGATTAAACTCGTAAAGTGTTGGTCATACTGGACAGTATGACTTTCAACATATATCAGGCTGAGGTTAAGGATTCACTCAAAGTGCATCGGGGCTGAGAGGAAGGCAAACAGCCGTAATAAGGGGTACCTTGGCAGCAAGAGTCAGACCAAGAAGGCGATTTCCACACAGCAGACCTCCTCACCTAAGGTCATACCATCTAGGCCACTGCCGAACACCTTACTGGTTGCCATGGATGTACTCGGCCACTCCATTCCCGGCACACCGTCCGCAGTCTCCACAGCCTCCAGTCTCCTCTTATTCCAGCAGTCAGCAGTCGCCACCAGCAGCCATGGCCAGCACCAGCCGCCACCATCTGCCAGTGCCAGCAGAGGCCACGTTATCAGCAGCCGTCACAAGCAGCAGCCGCCATCACCATCCTTCGCCAACATCAGCCAGCTCAAGCAGTCATCGCCTCCAGCAGCAGCCGCCTGCAGCAGCAGTGTTTGGGGAACAAATTAGTCACACTACTGTCTGAGTAATAAACATTTTAAAGCTCATTATGGCTTATGATAATTTTTTGTGTGGAATAATTTGTATTCCTACATGCAATCCAACTAAACAGCCCTTTCAAGGGTGCAATTAAACAAACCTTATTTCTACTAGCATCAGTTACACAGTACTCAGCTGACTGGCTAACACTGCCAGGTTCAGCAGATACAACCTAAAAAAACGTCCTAGTCAACCTTGATGATCCTAGTAATCTAACATCAATAACTTACTTAATAAAAGATGTCAGAGATTCACTAATGAACTTCGTAATTTCTGGTGTAGCGATACCTTCTTCACAGCTGGCAAAATCGAGATAAAAGTAGCAGGCAATGACTGAAAATTGGTTGTCTGTCAAGTTAAGAATATATTTATAAATTGCACTGTGTACATACAAATAAATATAAGCATATGCACCATAAAGGGCCTATTTATATAATATACAGAGTTGACAATTCAAAAGAGGTAGCTATTTAATCAACTTAGGCCTGGATATAACGTTAGTGCTACCTTTACAGAGGGCGAAGTCAAGCTAACAAACTAGCAGGCAATCGGTGGTATACCAAGATAAAACATATATATAATTACGCTGTGTACATACAAATAAAGATCAGTATATGCATCATAAAGGACCTCTGATAAAATATAGACAGTTGACAGTTCAAAATAGGTAGCTATTTAATCAATTTACCCCTGGATATAACGTTACCTTCACAGAAGGCAAGTCAAGCTAACAAACTAGCAAGCAATCGGTCGTCTACCAAGATAAAAAAATATATATATAATTACGCTGTGTACATACAACAAAAGATCAGTATAAGCATCATAAATGGCCTATGATACAATATAGACAGTTGACAATTCAAAACAGGTAGCTATTTAATCAACTTACCTCAGAAGTTACTCGACAGTCAGCAATGGAAGTGAATGATGTCCAACGCCATAGAATGGCTTTTTGGAACTACGCGAGGCTGCATACCCCGGAAGTAGGCGGCAAAAAGCGTACAACGCAGTCCAATGGGAGTGTCGCGACTCTTTTTCTCTCAATGGCCATTTCTCAACATGCGTTCTTGAGCGTTCTCGTGTGCTCGTGTGCTCGTGACACGTCATCAGCCTCAGCCCGAGCACTGTTCCAATTCTGAGAACGCCAAACCGAGAACGCGACAAATCCCCGGATGTTGTTCTCGCCCCGCCCTCTTTATCGAGCATGCATCAGAGCAGACTTGTGCGTTCTTCAGACTGACCGCTTGCCCAGAATGCACCGCGGCCGCAGCTTGATTCGAGACAGCACAAACAGAGCTCACAGCGGTAAGTTAAAAATTCCCTTTTCTGCTGCTGTTGTTGTTCAAAAGTACGTTTTAAGATCGTTTGAGGCGAGAATATTATACTTTTAAGCTTCCCTATGTTGCCTGTTTACAGAGTTATTGCGTAATTAAAAAAAAGTAGTGTGCATAGTACTGCGGGTTATGATTTCTTTGTTTTGTGTTTATCTGACTGACGTGTGTTGCTTTATTAACTCAATACTTGCTGGAATAAATTGTATATGTCTGCCAAGGACGACAGCAGCATATAAAATAAATAAATAAAATCTACAAATGTTTTCCTATCTAAGTGAGTTTCTTCTGAGTCAGGACACGGATAATTGAGAGGAGAAAGAGGGAAAGAAAATAATAGTAATAATAGTATATGAAAAAACAGACATTTATTTTATACAAATGTTTTATCTTTGGAAAAGAATGAAGGTGTAATATATTCAACAAATTATTAACAGTTACTAACATGGTTTAAAACAAAGAAATAACTCCTATTAAGATCTCATACAAATAGACAATGTCTATAAACTTACAATTAAAAATAGTTGGAATGGAAATTATTTAACGATTATTTAATGTATTTTCACAGGTGGTGAAAAAATTAAACGAAGCAGCATGTGAACATGACTCCAACTGATCTACGTTAGGTCAGGTGTAGTCATGTTCACTTAAACATGCAGCCAGCTGGAGCAGCTCCCTGTCTTCAGCCACCGGATGGTCATCCTCCTCTGGGTCAACCTCCTCGTCCTCCTCTGGATCAACCTCCTCGTCCTCCACGTCCAGCTGGTCCCCTGCCTCTATACTAATGCTGTGGAGGATGCAGCAGGCAGCGATTACTTTTAGGGCAAACGTCATGCGGACCTCCAGCGCCCTTAAGAAGATGGAATGCCACCGTGTCTTCAGACCACCAAAGACACGCTCAGTGATGTTTATCAGCCTTGGCATGGTGTCTGTTGTAGCATTCCTACACTTGACCTGTACCAAATATAAAATTAACTTGTAATTTAGGTAATATGCTGATCTGTCTTAATTTTCTATCCAATTGATATAATCTATTAATCAATTGTGTCTCATTGCTGGCTCTATTTAAGGACAAGAAGGTAAGAGATCTTACTGGCAAGCTGTTTCCCTATAGGATGCTCCACAGGCCAGCCAGTAGAGGGTCACCCGCACCTCTATCTCCTGTGGCCATACATGGACCTTCTGGATGGGCAGCAGCTGAAGGAGGAGGAGGATGGTGGCCCTGTTTAGCCTGAAGGCTGGTTTCAGGTCCCCTTCATTAAAAAATATTTGGAGGATTGGCACAGAAGTGTTTATCCTCACATATTTTGTTTCTGTTTCTTCCTGTAAATAAAAAATGCCAAATGTTAATTGTTTTTGTCACCTTTTCTATACATAAAACTATACCTGCTTAACATGCAGATTATTATAGTTATCAAGAAAGAAAAGGTAAAATGTATAGTAAATGTAACAAATGGCTTCCCTTCTCTGGTATTTTTACCATTTCACTGAAAAATGGGCTGAACTAACTGCACATAATTTATAGATTAATCACTGTAAAGGTGGACAGACATAAAAAATAGTTTTTTTTCCCTTTCTTAATGATCAATGCTGTGAAGGTCAGTAGGTGCAATAAAGTAGCTTAACTTTACTGTCATACTGTTTCTAATGTTAAAATTGGGTCTTCATTTTAATTATTTATAGAAAAATAGTCACAATTTCAACCTGATCACGTTTTTATTACCATCCTCAATGGGGATTTTTTTAAAGATAAAAGTAGGAAATAGGCTGTGAATCTTAAAATGCCTACCAGTTGGCAATAGATGGGCGAGCAAAGCCTGCCTTCTGAGCCGCCTCCTGCTGCATCAATCTTCTCCTTGCTCGGATTTGCCTCCTCAACTGCATCACCTCCTCTTCAGCCTGCTGGTAAAGCTGACCAACGACCGAAGCAACAGCAATATTGCTCGTATTGCTCATTTTGCTTCTACAAAGTGCTGATTTTTAAAGATACAATCGCCTCTGCAACTACAACAATTACAACTCCCCAGAAATTCCCGCTATTGCTGGTTTTATATCCACAGTTCTGTATTTTTTTTTTAGATATTTTATTAGACTTTTTAGAAATTAATTAAAAAAAGGTTTTCAATAAGATATGATGGTGTAGTGTATAAATAGTTTTGAACGTTAAAGGAATGCTCAAGAGCTGCGGGTGTGATGACGTCACGAGTATACTTCTGTTCCAATACACAATACGTACTGCGTGCTCGCGTTCTCGTCAAGTCCGATCTTCCTGTGTTCTTACCGAGAACAGACTTGACGAGAACGCGAGTCCATACTCGCGTTCTCGTGAATTGAGAAACGGCCTATGGCTCTGGCTAGGATATCATGTCTTTCTTCCTCAGCCATACTGGCGCGTTTCAGTTTTTTTCGGGTGAGCCCCCTGCTGTCGGGAAGTCTGAACAACAACAACAACTCTTAATGCATCACGTGACTATTGGCAGAATTTTACCACAGAAGGTGTGAAATTGTTTCGTAGTGGAGCAGAGACCGTTTTGTACTCGGGGAAAACTTATAAATAATATTTTCAGTGCAACGTTTGAGGACAATTTGCAAAACAAGTTTTTTTGGGTGAAACATATCTTTTTGTGTGCAAAACAAGTTATATTTGTGTGTAACACATTTTTGTGTACAACGTTTTGTCATGAAACTAACTCCATAGAAAAAACAAACACCTCTAGAGGAAGCGGCTGGACAGTCAAAGAAGGCAAGGCAAGGCAAATTTATTTATATAGCACAATTCAGTACAGAGACAATGCAAAGTGCTTTACATGATTAAAATATAGGAATAAAAGCAAGTAGGGATAGAATGTAGAAACAAAACAGAAGCACAACATCATCATATTTTAGATGAGCCCAGCGCAGGGAAATCGACATATATACGGCTACATGATGAGTTTTCCGGATTTCAATTTGCCACATGTAAGAAACACACATACATAGGGTGTGACTTTGGAAGGAGAGAACCCACGCAGACAAATACAAACTCCTCCTAAAAAGAGCTTGGTCGGGGTTCAAACCCAAGACCCTGTTAAACAATAATTAATATTTGTTCAAATAAACAAATGTTAAAGGAAATGAATGTGGTTCTAACTATTCTTTTGATGGATAAATTGCTCACAGTTCTCCATGTGTTTTTTCTTTTTTTAAATCGGCTTAGTTATTATGTATGGCATGCTGCAATTCAGTCACGGTTTGCTTTTTAATTTGTCTTCTATTTAATTTAGGTCTATATTTTTGACACTCTTCCAGCATAAACAGGCTTTCCTATAGGATGTGTGTAAAATCCGATTTATCTTGAACGCGTCAACTGCTTTCGTCATTACGCATAAGACGTCAGCTAGTTGTCCAATCAGGTGCGGGGCTCCTAGCTCAGGAAAGAAGCAGATGATATGGCAGCTTGAAAGCGACCAGGTGGAACTTGCTTCGTTGACACGATTAAATGTTTGTCTAACGCATTTGACTCAGACAGACAGCAGTGGAAGCGACGGCTCGAAATGATTTACTTAATACTGATCTCTGCGTTTTGTGGAGCGGTCGTTACGCTGATGCTACAGTTCTTGCTGCTATACAGGAGAAATCCAGAGCCCTTAGGTAGGATCGTTCAGTATGTCAAAGTAGTACCCGATAACGCACTAAAAGATTACTTAAATGCCCCTCAGGCCGAACCGAGCCAGCAGGACAGCGGTGCAGCTGCTGCATCCAAACCGCTGGAGGCCACCCTCAGCCGGCAGCAGGAAGCGGCTGTCACCGGCGGCAGCCCCAAACAACAACAGCAGCAGCCGCCGCCTTTCCACAGCGAACTCATAGATGCTGGCAAAACGGAAACATGCAATTTCCTTAATGCGATCTTCTTGTTTCTGTTCAGAGAGCTTAGAGATACTCATGTGGTCCGGCACTGGATGACCAAAAAGATCAAGGTGGAGTTTGAGGAGCTGTTGCAGACCAAGACAGCGGGTCGGCTTCTGGAGGGACTCAGTCTCAGGGATATTTCTCTGGGGAATTCTCTCCCGGTCTTTAAAACAGCGAAACTCATCAAACCGGTGCAACTGGACGAGGACGGCATGCCTGAGGAGCTCAACTTCGAGGTGGATATCGAGTACAATGGCGGCTTCCACTTGGCCATAGACGTGGACCTGGTGTTCGGCAAGTCTGCCTACCTGTTCGTCAAGATGAGGCGCGTGGTGGGCAGGCTCAGACTGCAGTTCACGCGCATGCCCTTTTCCCATTGGTCGTTCTCGTTCCTCGAGGACCCGCTGATAGATTTTGAGGTGAAGTCGCAATTTGAAGGGAGGCCGCTGCCTCAGCTGACCTCCTTCATAGTCAACCAGCTGAAACGGGTCATCAAGAAGAAGCACACCCTGCCCAACTACAAGATCAGGTAGGCCCCAAAACAAAGGATGCACGGACTAGGAGCAGGGATGTAAACACTGCTGGCCAAAAGCTCAGACCCCAGGAACATAAACCACAAGGCTGCAAAGAGATTTTAACAGGATCAGATTAAACACAAAATAACCACAATCAGACTGTGGAGCCTTAGTTGGCTGCTGTCAATCACTCCACCCCTTCCTCAAGTAAATTAGTGCTCATGTCCTAAAAATCTCACATAACGTTTGTTAATTATGTGCTTGTATATTTCCATTGTTTGTAATGGTAATCCTGTTTTAGACCATGGGATTTATTGAAATGTAAGGTTATGACAACAGATTAAACTAAAATTACTTAGCACATTCAAAGAAAGAGTTTTTCAATTGACCAGTGAACCCCCCCTCCCCCCAACTATTGCTACTGACTCTGATCTATTTGTTGAAGTCGCATAACCTAATCTCCTTTCAGTAGATCAAAAAAAGCTATTTTAAACCATGGTTCAGACAAAAACTCCATTGTGGCTGCAAATGGATGTGTGGGTCGTCACAATGTGACAGGTGGTTGCTTTTTGTACACACAAAACAAGAAAAACTGCAGGAGGACATAATGAAGAGGTCAATTTCCAGCCCGCATCAGGCATTATTACAACACTGAGACAATAACTGTGACACAAAGGAATTCAAATTAACCATCAAATACTTGACAACCAGAAGGAAAAAAAATAGAACGGCAATTCAAACATTTTGTGGAGTTAGAATCCAAGCAAGATTCACTGCAGATTGGCTGACAGCAGAACAGTTTTGGAAGGGGCGGATACATCAATCTGTCTAAAACAGGGGTGCCCAAACTTTTTCAACACAGGGTCAAAATTAAAATCTATTTCAGGGCCCGGGCCAAATACAATAATATAATAAACTACATGTAAACGCTCTTTAATTAAGTGCTTTTATTCGCATAGAAGTACTAACCTTCCTCTCTGTTTGAGGAACATCAGAAAACATAAAATATAACAAACAATACATATTTGATATTTAAAACAAATACCAAAATTCCAGCATAATAGTACAAATGCTAAATGTCAAAATGTGCTTGTCCAACAGCAAAACACTTTAGCAGCAACAATAGTATGACACTGGTGAGAAACATGAAGCTGGTCTTTAGCTTTTATCAGTCTCTCAATATCAGGCGGTGTGGGTCAGTCAGTGTGCTTCTGAGCCTGGACTTGTGAAGGTTCATTATACTAAAGGTCTGTTCACAGACGTAAGTGCTGCTAAACAAACTTAACGTAACCTATGCCTGTTTCCGAATGCCTGGGTACTTTTCTGCTGAGACGTGTGTAGAAATGTTTGAGTTGTAGTGACATGAATTAGTTTTTTCGCTCAGAATCACACTGAAACTCAATTAGCTCCATCTGAATGTCATCAGGAATTGAGTCTACACTTATGTTGAAGTTTTAATACCGCAGACAGCGCTATCTTGCCACAACAGAGTAAAACAGGCAAGGACATACTCGAGGTATATACATTGTAATAAACCTCACAATTAGAAGATGCCTGCTGACAGATGTCGACAGAGTAGGTGCAACTTGGATAGGAAGGCCTTTATGTGGTCAAACAGCTGAGTGATGAGCTCCTCCTTTGCTTGAAGCTCAACATTCAGGATGTTGAGCAGTGACGTCTACCATAAAAGCCATGTCATTTATCCCCACATCATCTGAAGGGACTTGACTGTCACTCCTCTTGCTGTTCAGAAACTCTGTGATGACATGTCGTATCTTAAAAAATCTTTTGAGCACTTTCCTGCGGGCCAGCCACCTCACCTCTTGATGGTAAAGAACATCTTTGTATTCTTTATCAACCTCCTCCAGAAGGGTCTTGCATTGTTTGTGTGAGAGTGCTTTTGAGCGTATGCAGTTTATAATTGCAATAACGTGTATCACATTCCCCAAGCCAATTGATCTGGCACATATAATTGATCTGGATGTAAGGTGCAGTGGTACTGAATCACTTGGAAACAAGTGTGGCATGGCCAGCTTTCCTCCCAACCATGGCAGGTGCTTCCTCCGTTGCTATCCCAACCATTTTCTCCCAGCTCAGCCCATTTGTCTCTAGAACTCGTTCATAAACAGCTTCAAACATATCCTGGCTTTTTGTTGCATCGCGCAGTGTCTCAAGTCCAGCCAGCTCCGGCGTAATTTCCATATTTTCACTTATTTCCCGAATAAAAACCAGAAGCTGTGCAGAATCTGAAATGCCAGTGCTTTCATCACATACCAACACATAGGCAACAAATTCCCAAGCTGTAGCTTTGAGTTGCTCTTTAATGCTCCGAGACACATCCTCAATGCGACGTGTCGCAGAGTATCTTGAGAGGCTAATTTGGGAGAAAGCTCTTATTTGAGATGGACACATAAACACCGTGCCCGTAGACAGGCACTCCTTAACAAATTCACCTGTTGGAAATGATCTGCCAGTACGAGCAATTAGAGCTGAAATCTAAAAGCTGGCCCATGTAGCGCTGTACTGCGCAGCGGTGGGCTGTGTAAGAGTGCTTTGTTGAGAACAGAGTTTTGCCAGCAGGTCTTTGGTCTTGTTCTTTCGTTGATCTCCTTTTGTAATGTGAAAAAGCTGGATGCTTAGCCTTGTAGTGGCGACGGATGTTTTACTTCTTGAGTACAACAGACTACTTGCAAATGAGGTACATATCTTTACCTTGGATTTCAGTAAAAAAATATTGTTCTTCTCAAGATCCTTTTAAATTTGTTTAGTCTGTGTTGCATTTACAGTTTCGTTCCCTGTTTTTTTTTTTTTTTATCAATACAGACCGATGCATCAAATCAAGCCAACAGGAAGATGTGTCTGGTTGCTGTTTAGTATTTCAGTCCAGAAAGTGGAGTCACTAACACAATGCTTGACTTCAATGTAAATACAGATGAGTCTGCTGCTGGGATTGCAACTCTCATAGAACAGTCACTTGACAAATTTGGTTTGTCATTTGATCAAGTGACAGCATTCAGTACAGACAATACAAATGTGAATTATGGAATTCACAATTCTGTCTTCACTAACTCGAAGAAGAAACAAAAATATCTGCTGCAACAGCAAGCTATGTTAAATCTCAGTGAGGACTCCACTGAGGAAGATGGACACATTGTGGAGGTTCACCTTCTTTTTTGCAATAATATCCTCTCTTTTTGAGGATATTGTGAAGAAGCTGGAGAGTGCTGTAACCACTTTTGTAGAGTTATACACTATCATGGATAACGTCAAGCAAAAACTCAGAGACAAGATGAACAATTTTATGGCTACTTAACTAAAGTCAAGCTGCAGCGTCTCCTTCCACATGATGCAAGAATAGCAAGGGCAGATTTCACTGCATTTCTCAACACAGCAGTCTCGTTTTGAGACAGAGATGCCCAACCTTTTTTGAACCAAGATCGACTTTTGAAGTTGCAAGTTTGCGGAGATCTACTAGTCTGTTCTTAGACTCAAAAACTCACATTAATATATTTATGTTAACAAATACAGTCTTATTTGCCAGTCTGCATCAGGAGCAACAGCCTAGCCTGATATTTAATGACAACAAACCAAATTCTGGCTAGTCAAAAGATTGGAAAACTTAAGGTAAATAAAAAAAATTATATGTTTATCTCAGTGGGACTTCTGACACTAGGAGGAGGATGCCAGGTTCTCATAGAAGTATGAACTGGTTGCAAGCTGTAGGCAGGTCATAAAGTGGTCATCAGTCATTGTAAATCTGTACTTGGACTTGATGATTTTCATGTGAGAAAAGGCAGATTCACACAAGTAGGTCGATCCAAAAAGTCAAGTTCAAGGGACATCTTCTGAGATTGGGATACTTTTCCTCCGACAGCAGGCTCCAGACCTTTCATGCCAGGTGCTACTCTGGATTGGATTTCAGTGTCATTTTGCAATGCAAGAATTTCAATTTCAGCACCAGAGCTGTCCAGATGAAAAAGTGAGACCCAAAACCCAGCAGAGGCACTCTCGAGAGCGCTCTCTGACCAACAGGAGCAGCTCCACGGTCACGGTTTAGGGATGCACACTTTACAAGAGCAGGTACAGGGACTGGGCTACCAGCTAGGCCACCTGACCTGCGCACTCCAGAGCCCTCCGGCTGCTTCCCCGGCACTGGCTCCCGACAACGCACCCAGTCCCGCGATCTCCGTGTCCAGCTCCTATGCTCACGACATTGCCACCCCCAGCCCGGAGAGGTATTCCGGGGAGGGTGGAAATTGCGGCGGCTTCTTTTCATTTTCATTTCACATATCTTTCATTTCAATGTTCCCTAGTCTTCAAACGTCCCCCCCCCCCCCACGCTTTTTCCACACAACGATGCCAAAATCTTCTTCGTTCTCGGCCTTCTTACCGGGAGAGCCCTAAGATGGGCCGAAGCCTGATTTCCGGACCGTCAGTGGTTCGACCACACTTTTGATACGATCGTGCAGGAATTTAAAACGGTTTTTGCAACCACTTCCGGCCCTGCTGAACAATGTCGCCGCCTTTTGGTATTGAAACAACGCATTCATCCCGTCTGGGATTTCGCCATTGAGTTCTGTGCAATGGCTGCCGCTGCGGGCTGGAAGCCCCGTACCCTCAAGGCAGCCTTCTTCCAAACATTGGATGAGCCCCTCAAGGACGAACTAGCTCACCTTGAGGAGCCCGACTCCCTTGATGAGCTCATAGCCCTGGCAATTAGGCTAGACAATAGGCTCAGAAGCAGAAGGTGGGCCCACTTTGAAAGGTATGAGCCGCGCCCGTCGGTCCCTCCTCTCGAGTCAACTCCGTTCCCCGAGCCCGTCCCGACCTGCTCCGAGCCCACTTTCCTGCTGGAATCAGAACCAATGCAATATGGCCGGGTTCGCCTCACCCCAGAAGCGCGTAACCAACGGCGCAAACTCAACCAATGCATATATTGCAGGTCTTCGGACCACTTTATTGCCCCGTGCGGCCGAAAAGACTGGGTGCGTTGGCTGTAGTCGGTAAGCCGGCGAACCGAAATGACTTCCAGTCTCCCACGAACCCACAATGCTACCTTCAACCCACCGTGCCCAACGTTTCCTTCCCGGGGGTCGGATTAGGAGGCGGTCCGCCAGCTCCGCCCTCTGTGCTCATCCCAAACCGGGCCACCTCCACTTCTCTGTCCAGACCAGAGACCAGGCTTATTGGGGGGGGGGGGGATTTCCCGGTTTTGGCGGGCCGACGTCTCCTCAGTCACTCCGGTGAGTAGGCCTGACGCCACTAGAGTCCCTCCAACCTCGGTGGGTGCAACCCACGCCACAGCTCCAGCCTCGGTGGGTGCAACGCACGCCACAGCTCCAACCACCGATGGTCCTGCTCAGTCGCTAGCTGCCGAGGGTCCTTTTTCCTGGCCTCCAGTTGTCTCCTGCGTTCCCTCCTGGCCACCCGTTGCCGGCTCCTGGGCTTAGCACCTGGGCTTAGCACTCTAGCACCACCTAGTGTCGCTGTGCATGTCCCTGTGTGTAAGTATGTGAGCTGCGGTGTTGCATAAGCGACTTTGGGCTTGTTTTTCTCTAAAGTCACTTGCAACTTTTGGGCTTGGCTTTTTTTTTCTGACAGAACTTCTTTTTCTGGTTATTGCGCAGTAACACAACAAGCACTATTAGCCGGGATAATGTGAACTAGGCCTGTCGCGATAATCAATAAATCAATGAATCGCACGATAAATAAAAACTATCCACGTCATTTAATCTATCGGCTATATCGTCTCTGCCTGTGTTTTTCTCTTTCTATTGATGACGCTGGATGAAAAGGCTTAACTCCGGTGCTATTCACTGACCCCTCCCCTTCCTCATTTTTTTAGGAAGGGAGGAGGAGTGGACTATTGCATCAGGTTGTCAGTGTGCATCATTTTGTACTTCTGCAGCTTTAGAGCCCCGTGAGGAGTTAGAGGAGTTAGCAAGGTAAAAAAAAAACACATCTCATGTTGGGGGTGGGGGGGGAAGCTCAAAATGGAACTGGTTTCAATGCCAAACGCGACAGCCGCAGTGTGGGATTATTTTGGATTCAAACCAAATGACCAAGGCGAACCGCTGAACCTATGCAGGCCAGTATGTCGCATTTGTCATAAAACAGTAGCAGCTAAGAGCAGCAATACAACCAACCTACACACAGTGGCGGATACAGGCGTGGGTCGCGCGCACCCCCTTTTGGAGACCAAAATTATTTTTTTTAGAGCGGGCGGGTATTGGGCGGAAGCTGTACTTTTTTTTTTCTTTTTTTAACTTTGGAGTGGCCATCGTTCTATCTTTGATGTGTCAATCAAACAATTCAACCAATCAAATCAACGACTTAAGACAACATGCTAGCCAATTACAGCTGGAGAGGGGCGGGTCGGTTGGTCATACAAATAGCTTTCAGAGAGAAGCCGGCGCAACTCTGCTGTGGTCACCATCGGTGTCGGTAGTGCGGATGGATATTCGGTCTGATTACCAAATAATTACAGGAAGAGACAAAGAAGCAAGTGAGAGCGAGCTGGAAGCAGAGCTATTAATTTCTGTTTGAAACGTAGCGTTGAAGTCAACACTGGAGTAAACATTCACGCTAGGAGGGTTAGCTATACAGCTAGCAGCACAAGGAGCTAAACTAAGAAGGAAAACTGCCAAACTGAAGGAACTTGGGTTACTGCAGGAAGAAGGGAACTCTGCTGCCCCAGCTGCTGTAATTACAGTACCTCTTCTAGTATGAATTTTTCAGTCAGTGTTCAGCCTGATACCAGTGCTCATGTTTGTGTATGCTAATGCTTGACTTTTGAGTCAAGACACAGCTCTACAGGTTGCTGTATCGCAGCATCCTGTAGAGCTGGGTTCCAGCTCTACAGGATGGGTTCCATCTCAAACCCAGCATAAAACCTGCCCAACTAAAAAGAAAAAGAACAAGCCCAAATCTCAAGCTCTCATGTTAAAAGAGAAGTATGAAACACATGAGAACATACCACAATGTACACAAAATGTACAATCAGTCAACCAAATAACACACAAGATCACTTTAACAATCATGATATTTCAACCGGGAAAAAAAAAAAAAAAACTTTTATCAATAGCTTCCCAACATGAGTAATAAACCTACCTTAGCTCAACCAAACATTTTCACACAGCCATGAAATATTTTTAAGTTGATCAGTAGAACTGAACCCATCTTGGGGCGTTTACATTGACCAATACAATTTCATAGTGACACTTGATTAACCATTATTCTTTTCTTGTTTTATTATAACAATCAATATTATTCATTATAACTATTATTTATTGATGATGTCAGATTTGACTCATTTAAAAAAATAAACTGACCAGTGTGATATTTTATTCTTGGCCTAATCCTGCTTCGCTACTAAAGGCCCATTTTTACCCCGGTTTAAGATTTGACAATAAAATAAGGAATCATTGATCAGAGGTAGAATGGTTCAAATACATATTTAATTCTTAGAAATTAAATATGGAGACAGAGTACATACCATTACAAGATGTTATTCTCACCGGTGGATAAGTCTGTCTGTCTGAAGTAAGTTTTACCAAGACATTCCTTTTATCAACTTTAAAACTCCTCCTGCAAGCTCAGAGGGGGGATGACTGACCCCCTCTCCTGCTGACCACCCCCTCAGGGCAATAAAACTCCATGTTTATCTTACGCTGGAGCAGGAAAGGACAGACCCAACTCTGCTTTCCTCAGTAACCCCAACTAAGATATATCTTTAATTCTCAACAACCCCTCTGTTTTGATCCCTCAAAGATCAAACCAATAACTAGGCTAAACTAAGTCTATGTCTTGAAACCCTTAAACAAAATGTAAATAGTAAGATGTAATATTGTAACCCACTGTCCCCTCTGTTGGCGACTTATGAAATGAAATTAAGTTCAAATGTTCCCCTTAAATGTAAAATAACCCAAGTATAAGCTAAAAAGCTACTAAACCTATCTGAATCTCTAACCTACTAGAATTAAGAAAAGTAAGCACCTTTATCCGAGAGGTGCAAGGCTAAGATAAATGTGCAACTACCAGAAACTATTATATGATCTAACTATGACTTTAAGAGTCCTAACCTAGATTAACAAAATGTCTTCTTAGAAATAAAGATAACCCATGAAAGCACTACACTCAGATCAAACCACAGAATAAAAAACAGATTTTCATGCAATGCAAAACCAAGATTCTAACGATACTAATATTGAACACCGTATGAATATGGAACTTATAAGACATATGCAGTGGTTACAAAACTCTCATTTTCTTTTTTCTCGTTTACAAAATGCATTCAATTGTTGTCATGATGTCTTGCGTCTCGAAGATGTCTTCTTCTCGCCTTTAAAGAAGATGGTTTAAAGAGTCAGTGTTCCAACCGCGGTCTCCACAGAACTGTATGTTAATCTTTATTAAAAATAAAAAACGAAAACAAAATAAAATTCCAGCTGCCCCTCCGTGGGTGGCTCTGCAAGATGAGTTGTTCCGGTGATGTCTCCCTGGAACCCTCTGGTGGCTGGTACACATGGCTCCTGGAGTCTGATGGGCCCCTGACCTCTGGCCCACCACATCTGCTTGTCGATAACCTTAGCGTGCACTCCGTCGAAGTCGTGGGTGAGTGGACTCCCGTCACATTTCTGAACTCTCCTAATTTTATGTCTCCAATACAACCTGAAACTTACACGACAATCGTTTAAATATCAAATGTCGTGTGCTACCTGTAATTCCGGAGGTTGACTTCTGGTCCCGAAAAGCTCCTTTCAGTCATATGGAAACATATCCTGTAATGAAATTAACTGAACACTCCCAAAAGAAACACACTTCACATCTTTTTCACCCCAATTTCAATGTAGTCTGTGCACAGAACTTTAACCAATTGTGTTTAGAATTCTCCCCATTAATCTGAACCAACCTTCTTGTTGTTTCTTCTCCATCCTATGAGAAACCTATTTTAGAAATGCAATAGTTAATGAGACATTTTATTGCAATTCCTCTTTCCTGACGCTGGGCCTCTGATTGTCCTGCAAAAGAATGCCTGCACAAAAACTTTATACCTCCGGTGGGAATCGCCATGTCTGTGGAATCCAAAATTAGTTAATTTAATTTGAAATCAAAGTACATTTTCCTGTAAGAATGTCAGAATTTTCTCTGGATTAAAGATTAAAGATTACCATTCAGCAGTCACCACACCTCACTTCTGTACCATTTCCTCCATACTCAGATGTGTATGCTGCGAAAAAGTTCCTATTTTTAATCTGAGAGGAAAAGCAAACCCTCATTTTGTTTTATCCAGTTGTTACAAATCCTGATCCAGTTTACTGCAACAGATATACGTGGCTTTGAATCCTTAACAAACCTACCTGACATACCAATGATTTTAAAGTAAACTAAATATGCAATAAGTTACCCTCTGTTTATCTCTGTTTTATCCAGTTTTTTGAGGTTTATGTAGTTTTTCTGTTTAATTTAACATTCACTTTTTTGTCCTGCCTAAACTGTTTAAGCCTTTTTCCAAGAACCCCCTCATAGAATCTATCTGTAGCAGATTCGTGGTGTCTGACACTCCGCTCATTAAATCTAATTTATAGTTCTGTTTTGAGAGTCACTTAACAAACATTCCAGAGAGCCATGGGTAAGGTCTTTTGTGGGGGTTTTCTTTTTGTTTAAACAACCGTTATCTGATTTACAATGCAGTTACATACCTCCGTGGGGTCCTGCACAAGAATCCTTCCCTTAAATTACTTGTGCCAAGGGTTGATATAAAGTTTAAGATCTGTATGGCTTTACGATACAGTGTTATCATATAAATGTTTATGTCATATCCCTCTGCTTGGAACAAAATTAATTTTGTTACAAAACATTAACAAAGAATAGTAGTAGTCATCACAGGGAATCAATTAACTGCAAATAATTATCTGAATTGAAGTATGAAAAACACTGCCCTATATCCCGGATTCAGATCAAAACTTAATGCAATTTCATAATCCCACAGATCTACAAGAAGTCCTCCAAAAGTTCAGTGTACCCATTGAAATAATGATTATTCTAATGTGCTCACAGCAAGTTGATGGTATGAAAATGCTGAACGTTCCAAGGTACTTACATACTGATAAAATATTGGGTTTTACCTGAATAAAACACCTGGTAACTGCAAAGTCTGGTGAAAATCTGATAAGTTTTAGCATGCAACAGTTATATTGTACAATAGAAAAATCTCAATACTTATGAGTTATCAAGAAATAGCCTAACAGATCCATTTAACCTAAAAAGTGTATCTCTGCAATGAATAGGAAACAAGACGTCTCACCCAAATCACCCCTTTGCCTGCTAGTGAGAGGCCCCCTGCGTCATAGAAGCTGATAAGAACTTCCAGTCTGTAAATTTATGGCATGCAGCTGTGAGCTTGCAGCATCACAGAACCCTAAATGTGAAAAATATCCCCACCCCAGTGGATTTGCTGCTAATAGTTGTGATGGTAAAATACACCTTCTGCTGTCAATTATGAGCAATACGGTCCTGGACATAATAGAATTAAAACTCATGTTTAAAAGGAACATATCAGTTATATAGTAAAAATTTTTAAGAGACAGTAGTATATTTTTCAAAACCGCAAACCTGTAGTGTTCGTATCTGCCCAATCGGCTGCCTTAAGAAGTTATTACCTGCAGCAATCCATTTACCTTAACAAAAAGTCTGTTATCAGTCTGTGGTCCTTGAGATGGACTGGACTGACATGTACAGCAGATCAGGCAGAAAGGAGATTGGAGTTTAGACGTCGCACTCACAGCTTCCATTTATGGAACTCCTCATTTCGTCCCCCACGTGTTGCAGTGATTTGCTGTCGATGCACCTCAGTGACAAAGTTCTGGTCCATGACTCAGAAACTGGATGAGACATTCAACTCCAGTGTATGCAGACAGTCATTTTCCCTTGACAGCTTAGGATCTGTGCTGTTCATAGGCGTTGGCCATTGTTCCAGGGTGAGGAAACATTGTTCATGGGAGCGTTATCCCCTAGATGGGGCACTGACCTTCTTGAAGTTGAGGTGGTATTGGGACTTCTTGCCAGGATTTAGTGATGTGAAACAGTCCTTGGCCCAGTGTCCAGCGTAAGCAACTGTCCCAGATGTGATGGGTGCCCCACGACACACATATCGGCTGTAAATGCTCAGTTTTATTCTTCCAACCCCAAATCGGCACTGATCTGCGTCTCATGTCAGACGTGTCCATACTCCAGAACGAACAGACCTATAACAAAATTAAGATAGAAAAAGGAAAAACAGGGGGGAAGTAGCTCCCCCACCTTAAATTAAAATAGAGACAGTTCTCGATGGAATCAGCTGCTTACTGTCACTCCTTCCTATATTGTTTTCCAATAACTGTAATTTTACCAACTTTTAGTAATTAACAAACTCAAACATTGTGTATCACCCTTCCTTTGAGTCACAGGCAAATGGTGTATCAAATATTGTCTGAGCGAGCGTATCAAGATTGAAATTGAAATCAGCTGAGATATTGAAGAGGGCACATTTTTTTTAAACACTATTACTCTAAATAATTCCCCTAAATTGGACTGATTTATTTAGGATCCACACCTGTGTGTTAGGTCCAGCCTACTGATTTTTTCAGAAGATATCAAGAGTCCCAGTCAAACTCAGGAACCTTCTGCTAAAGTGTATAAAGAAAATGCTGTGTAACTCCATCTATCAAGGAAAAAAATATATAAAAAAAAACACCAACGGTACATTTTAAAACAGCTCTAAAATCAGTTATGCGCCTGTGTTTAGTAAATTTTTAAGTCAAATACTGCCGGCCACAAACAATCACCAGCAACTGATGTTGAAAAGTTTATTCACCAGAATTTGCACATTACCAAATGAACAAAGAAAAAAAAGATTCCTCGGGCTCTAAATTACTGTGTAACAAGGGCATCTGCATTTTGTGGGACCATGAAAATGTGATTACGTATAATGAATAATTTGGGGACCGTCCTGTGATGATCCCGTAATATTGTCTATTTGTACTAGGTTTTGGCGCTCTGCAATATCAGTATCTATAATAAAACAATGCAAACCAATAACATTAGTCATAAATTCCTCAATTTTAGCTGGTTCATTTGAGGATCACTTCAAAACTGACTCATGACTAAATGCAGTGTTAACAAAATCTGTCAAATTAACCGCAATATCAGTTTGCACACACTATTAAGGTACAGTTTAACCCAACTTTTAACTCTGTTTAGTTCTGCTTAATGTGGTTTTCCCAGGCCTGCAAATGAGCAAAAGTTTATAGGGTGGCTATTTCCTGCTCCCTATTAATCAGCTAGATTTAAGTCTGATGAATTATATTTATTTATTTATCTATTATAACTAGGGCTATCAAACAATGAAAACCATTTAATCACTATTTAATCGCAAATTATATTTCATGTCTGAAAGTATATATATTCATTAGGCATTTTAAAACGCTATTTTGCAATAGATAATGCTAGTTAAAATTACACTCTAACAGAAGGCATTTTCCCTTTTTTATGTTTTCCCAATTTATAATGCCTCAAACAAATGTTCAATGTTCTGCCAAATTTTCAACAACTTTTCCAAACTTCTAACCACTTTCTAACTTTTAGGCTACAGTTCAAAATAAAAAAGTTTTCTCCAGAACTCACCAAAATGCAGCTGTTCATGCTCTCCAATGCAACTCACACATACAGCTTGCAGCCAATACCTCAAACGCTTTACTGCATTGAAATTCTCCTGCACTTCAACAAACATTATTAATGCATCGACCTTTTTTTCTAATGATTTCCAAATTCCCCTTTAGTTTTTATTTTCACCCATATTTTTACTTATCACTTTTACTTAACAAAATTAAACTGCACCCCAGTCACTGCTCTAATCTTGAGGCCCATGCACGCGGAGAAATTCACACCCTCATGAAGACACACACACACACACACACACACACACACACACACACACACACACCCCCACTCTCCGCTGAGTTGCAGGGTACAACCAATCTCTCCTTCTCTCAAAACCATGGATCCCATATTACCGAGACATTCAAAACATCAGACAAGACATAACAAATATAACATTTAAGACAGACAGCCTTGCGCGCGCAGAGGGTCTTCTCCTTTTAATACCCTTCCACTCGACGAAACGTTTCCTTATGTTAAAATCTCCTCGTCTAATCGTCTTGTTCTCGAAAAACCCCGTTTTTCGAAAACTAGAAAACAAACTTCTATTGCTTTCCTGGGGCCCCTTTTTTAATCTCTTATCTTTCTATAACAGCTCACTCTTAAGGTCTTGCTGCTCTTAGCCTCAACTTAAAGATGTTACGTATTCTCGGCCGTCCTATCCCTGTGCTGCATTAGGGTGTCCCCTTCCCCAAAGAAAGCACTCCATCTTAGTCATAAATTAACCAGTTTGTCAGTCTGGTGCAGAGGTGACCAAATCTCGGGACTCTTTTTATTCTTTGTATTTTATCTTTTTTATTTGATTTTAAATAAGTTTTTTTTGCAATCTCAACATTTAAGTTTCTTGGCTGTTATTTCTAATTTCCTTCTCATACAGCCTCACCATCTAAGATTACTTGCCATTTAATTTTCTATCTAATTTTACGTTTTTCTGACGCAAACAAACACATAAATCCCATTCAGTCATTTCTCGGTTTCAACATAAATTCCATTCAAACCTAGTTATACCGTTCAGCCTCCGATATTTTGAGAAGAAAGCGTCTCATTTACAGCAACACTTGATTTAGCCTACATCTAATCTTTAGCCAATAGGAGAATCAAAATCTCCTTACTTTTTTTCGGGTCGACCCTGTTTTGCTGTAAGTGATTACTTCTTCGTGCCCAAATTCAAAATGTTCCTCCACTTTAATGTCAAAATCCGGGTCACGGCTGACCAAATTGTGATATTTTATTCTTGGCCTAATCCTGCTTCGCTACTAAAGGCCCATTTTTACCCCGGTTTAAGATTTGACAATAAAATAAGGAATCATTGATCAGAGGTAGAACGGTTCAAATACATATTTAATTCTTAGAAATTAAATATGGAGACAGAGTACATACCATTACAAGATGTTATTCTCACCGGTGGATAAGTCTGTCTGTCTGAAGTAAGTTTTACCAAGACATTCCTTTTATCAACTTTAAAACTCCTCCTGCAAGCTCAGAGGGGGGATGACTGACCCCCTCTCCTGCTGACCACCCCCTCAGGGCAATAAAACTCCATGTTTATCTTACGCTGGAGCAGGAAAGGACAGACCCAACTCTGCTTTCCTCAGTAACCCCAACTAAGATATATTTTTAATTCTCAACACCAGTAAAATTAGTTCAATGAGATGGCATTTGATTAAAAGGGTTTTAGTTTTCTTCCAGACATAGAGAACTATTTTGATATATATTTTGTTAGTGATTCTTTCTAAAAGCCCAACAAATGTGAAAAGCTTCCCAAATTTTTACAAGCTGCCCATAAGCTATTTTAGTTCCTGCTCATTGTGTTCAAAAGAAGCCTAAATGGGTGTAAACCGGCCTAATTTGGTAACACTGAATAAACTATTTGTTTTTGTTAGATTTTTTTAGATTTTGGGATTTTATTGAATTGTATATATTGTTTGTTTCTTAGCACTTTAGGAGTTGTCACAGAGCCACTGTTCAGCCTGAAGCATGTAAAATGTATTTTTTTTTAAAGTGTGTGCCCCCCCCCCCCCCCCCCGTAATTTGTATCTGTAGCCGGGTCTGTCCGAGCATGAATCTGAATTGCTCACAGTTCAGATCTCGCTTTATTACAACGTGCCGTGATTAAAACTATTTCCAAGCTACTTGCATATTATGAACGATGAGTGAGAAAGAGATCTTTACATCACATAAAGATGATCTACCATCAGGATCAACATTCAAGCAGGAAATGAAGTTGTGGCACACAAAGTGGTCATCATCAGTGGAAAAACCCAGCTCTCTCCCTGAAATTCTAAATATAACAAATGAAGTGCTACCCAAACATTTCTATGATTCTTCACCTTCTGTCAGTTCTACCTGTTAGCAGTGCTTCTGTGGAACGTGCTAACTCGGGCCTTAAAGCAGTAAAAACTTTGCTGAGGTTGACTATGGGGCAAGAAAGGTTTGTGGCTTTGCTACTTATGTATGTCCACAAGGACATTCATTCAGACATCAAGAAAATCATTGACATATTTGCCCAGAAGCATCCCAGAAGGTTGACATTTGTAAAACCATTATCATCCTCATCATAAAGTTGAAGGTGTTGTAGAAGAGAACAATATTCTTTGTCAAGTCTTACAGTTCTATTATAGGCTTATGGCTTAACTTCACCATACATGTTCATTGGTTTAACTTGGTTTAAAGATTTTTTTCTCTCAACTTTAAAGATTTTTTTTCTCTCAACATAGTTTATCTCGTTAAGATATATTCAAAACTCCTTTATCACTTGAACCATAACAAACTGCTCTAAGTCCTTGGGTCTTTTAAGTCATTTTTCTCTTAATATTGTTTATCTGGATGAAATATATTGTTAAAATACATGTATATTAAAAAATCCTTTATCATTTGAACCATACCAAACTATTCTTAAGTCCTTGGGTCTTTTTATTTCATTTTACTAAATAAATATAATTTCTGGAAATAAAGAAAATCTTTGTTTGATTAATTGCTGATAAGGATATTTTTTTCTTCAAACTGCTTTTTAACCTTTAACCAAGAAATATTGGTTTAAAAATCCTTTTTCAATTACAATAATGTAATCATGCCAATTCCACTTATGTGTATCCATTAAAATGATTATCAATTCAAAAACCCTTAGATGAATAATTAGGGTAGTGTGAAAGAGTAAAGATGGCATTCTTTGGTCGTTTAGCTTCACATGACTCTTAGGTGCGCAACCCCTTTTGAAAAATCCTGGATCCCCCCCTGTACACATGCACCTAAAGCACAACCACCCAGCAAAGTATGGAGTGAGGATTGTCTGAAAAAGATTTAAATAAATATAAAAGGAGATATATATATATATATATATATATATATATATATATATATATATATATATATATATATATATATATATATATATATATATATATATATATATATATAGTTAACGCGTTAATTTTGCGTTAACTCATTAGACTATTAACGGCGATATTTTCTTTAACGCGCGTTAACGCATGTTGCTCACATGCTTTTATTTTGTGAAGGTCTGTTGCTGCGGTGTAGGGGTTTGAATCAGAACAGTAGGTGGCGATAATGCGCCAATAACCGCGCTGTCAGCCAAACCTCGGATTCAGAGTAAGAAAGGTACTGGCCGGAAAAAAACAAAGCCGACATGCGGAAGGCGGTGTTTCCCGCAGGCGAGGCGGTGAGTTGGCGGCCGGAACAAGTTTTGTGCAGAGCGGAGTCTGCATCGACGCTGTCGGTGAAGTCGCTTCTCGTTTCAAAGTATCCATGTGTTTTTGCCTGTTTTTCCCTGCCATTCACTATATGCACGCGAGAAAGCAACAACAAAAAAACGCGTGTTAACGTCAAATAAACGCAAGCAACGCAAGCATATCGAGTTAGCAAGCATTTCAGTTTAAAGTTCTTCCAGCATCGAATATGACAGAAACAAGTTAGTTGTAACCACTGCCAAGTTAAACTTTGGTATTGAACATAAATTGGTAATGCTGCTCCCTGCTGTTACCTCAGAAATTGCCTGTTTTTGGTAGATTTTTTCCCCATAAAGAGAATTCCCTGTCAGTGGCAATAAGCTTTAATTTATTATTATTGCTATTTTTTGTTTTACTTGTTTAAGTTGAGCTTTACACTAAATATGTGTTACTGATAAGTGCTACAAATGTTACAACACTTTTGTTCATATGGCAGCAGAACATTAAAATAAAAGTGCTCTTTACACTACTTTTGAATTCATTCTTGGAGTTTGTAAATACAATGCGATTAATCAGGGCAATTTTAATCGTTGCCCAGCCCTTATATATATATATATATATATATATATATATATATATATATATATATATATATATATATATATATATATATATATATATATATATATATATATATAAAAAATACAAAATACAAATATAAAAATGTGACATACAAATAAACGTGTCTTTTCAAATATATTTTCGAGATTTGAAAATAAATATGCTTGACTTTGTATGTGGAATCTGCATTTCTGAATCTCCTTTTTGCTTTTATGTCGATGACGTAATTTTGAGACATTCCTACTGCAAACCAAGATCCACAAATAAATACCACTAGATTTGAATGCGAAGACACCCTCCACTGAACAACCAGCAGATGGCAGTATTGTGCAGCCACAGATAGTCTGGCAGAGCCGAGATAAAGGCAAGCGCTAGGCAGTTTCTCAATATGCGTTCTTGAGCGGTCTCGTGTGCTCGTGACACGTCATCAGCCTCAGCCCGAGCACTGTTCCAATGCAGAGAACGCCAAACCGAGAACGCGACAAATCCCCGGATGTTGTTCTCGCCCCGCCCTCTTTATCGAGCATGCATCAGAGCAGACTTGTGCGTTCTTCAGACTGACCGCTTGCCCAGAATGCACCGCGGCTGCAGCTTGATTCGAGACAGCGCAAACAGAGCTCACATTGGTAAGTTAAAAATTCCCTTTTCTGCTGCTGTTGTTGTCCAAAAGTACGTTTTAAGATCATTTGAGGCGAGAACATTATACTTTTAAGCTTCCCTATGTGGCCCGTTTACATAGTTCGTAATTTTAATAAAAAGTCTGACGTTGAGCGGAGCAGAGTGACCCGCAGACCTCCGAGGGAAACCGCAGCCAGGGCTAATGTTAGTCCGTCTTTAGTACACTTCTGTCGGCCAAGTAGTGTGCGTAGTACCTCTTGTTATGATTTATTTGTTTTGTGTTTATCTGACTGACGCGTGTTGCTGTATTAACTCAATACTTGTTGGAATAAATTGTAAATGTCTCCCAAGGACGACAGCAGCATATAAAATTAAGAAATGAATAAAATCTACAAATGTTTTTCCTATCTGAGTTTCTTCTGAGTAAGGACACGAATGATTAAGAGGAGAAAGAGGGAAAGCAAACAATAGTAATAATAGTAAATGAAAAAACAGACATTTATTTTATAGAAATGTTTAATCTTTGGAACAGAATGAAGGTGTAAAATATATAACAAATTATTAACAGTCACTAACATTGTTTCTAACAAATAAATAACTCCTATTAAGATCTCATACAAATAGACAATGCCTATAAACTTACAATTAAAAATAGTTGGAATGGAAATTAATTTACTGATTATTTAATGTATTTTCACAGGTGGTGAAAAAAATGAAATCAAGCAGCGTGTGTACATGACTAGTACTGATCTACATTAGGTCAGGTGTAGTCATGTTAACTTAAACATGCAGCCAGCTGGAGCCACTCCCTGTCTTCAGCCGCTGGATGGTCATCCTCCTCTGGGTCAACCTCCTCGTCCTCCACGTCTAGCTGGTCCCCTGCCTCTATACTAATATTGTGAAGGATGCAGCAGGCAGCGATTACTTTTGGGGCAAATGTCAAGCGGACCTACAGCGCCCTTAAGAAGATGGAACGCCACCGTGTCTTCAGACCACCAAAGGGCACGCCCAATGATGTCTCTCACCCTGGCGTGGTGCCTGTTGTAGCATTCCTCCACTTGACCTGTACCAAATATATAATTAACTTGTAATTTAGGTAATATGCTGATATGTTTTAATCTTCTATCCAATTAATATAATCTATTTATCAATTGTGTGTCATTGTTGGCTCTATTTAAGGAGGTAAGAGATCTTACTGGCAAGCTGTTTCCCTATAGGATGCACCGCAGGCCAGCCAGTAGAGGGTCACCAGCACCTCTATCTCCTGTGGCCATCCATGGGCCTTCTGGATGGGCAGCAGCTGAAGGAAGAGGACGATGGTTGCCCTGTTTAGCTTGAAGGCTGGTTTCAGGTCTCCTTCATTAAAAAAATATTTGGAGGATAGGCACAGAGGTGTTTATCCTCACATATTTTGTTTCTGTTTCTTCCTGAAAATAAAAAATGCCAAATATTACCATAATTGTTTTTTGTCATCTTTTCACAACATAAAACTATACCTACTTAACATGCAGATTAGTATAGTTCTCAAGAAAGAAAAGGTAAAATGTATAGTAAATGTAACAAATGGCTTCCCTTCTCTGGTATTTTTTACCATTTCACTGAAAAAATGGGCTGAACTAACTGCACATAATTTATAGATTAATCACTGTAAAGGTGGACAGACATAAAAATATGTTTTTTTCCTTTCTTAATGATCAATGCTGTGAAGGTCAGTAGGTGCAATAAAGTAGCTTAACCCTACTGTTATTAATGTTAAAACTGGGTCTTCATTTTAATTAATTATAGGAAAAATGGTCACAATTTCAACCTGATCACATTTTTAATACCATCCTCAATGTTTTTTTTAAAGATAAAACTAGGAAATAGGCTGTCAATCTTAAAATGCCTACCAGTTGGCAATAGATGGGTGAGCAAAGCCTGCCTTCTGAGCCGCCTCCTGCTGCATCAATCTTTTCCTTGCTTGGATTTGCCTCCTCAACTACATCACCTCCTCTTCAGCCTGCTGGTAAAGCTGACCAACGACTGAAGCAACAGCAATATTGCTCGTATCGCTCATTTTGCTTCTACAAAGTGCTGATTTAAAAAAAGAAGAAGATTCAGTCGCCTCTACAACTACAACAATTACAACTCCCCACAAAGAAATTCCCGCTATTGCTGGTTTTATACCCTTATTTTAGATATTTTTTTATACTTTTTAGAAATTAATAATAAAAAAAAACGTTTTCAATAAGATATGATGGTGTAGTGTATAAATAGTTTTGAACGTTAAAGAAATGCTCAAGAGCTGTGGGTGTGATGACGTCACGAGTATACTTCTGTTCTAATACACAATACGTGCTGCGTGCTTGTGTTCTCGTCAAGTCCGATCTTCCTGTGTTCTTACCGAGAACAGACTTGACGACTCGCGTTCTCGTGAATTGAGAAACGGCTTGGTTAGCGCTTGCCTTTATCTCGGCTCTGCCAGACTAGCTGTGGCTGCACAACACTGCCATCTGTTGTTGTTCAGTGGAGGGTGTCTTCGCATTCAAATCTAGTGGTATTTATTTGTGGATCTTGTGTGCAGTAGGAATGTCTCAAAATTACGTCATCGACATAAAAGCAAAAAGAAGATTCACAAATGCAGATTCCGCATACTAAGTCAAGCATATTTATTTTCAAATCTTGAAAATATATTTACAAAGACACGTTTATTTATATAAATTTGTTTATTTGTATGTCACATTTTTATATTTGTATTTTGTACTTGGATATTTATAAATGTATGTATATGTATATATATATATATATACTTTTATATTTATTTAAATCTTTTTCAGACAATCCTCACTCCATAGCAAAGTTTCCCCAGCTGGGGACAAAAAGTACAAGCGGTGGCCCGTCTGCGTCTTTAAGTTTGCGACAGTTCAACCTTCACTGAAGCAATTAATCAACAGGCAGCATGTTTGATCCGGTGTGCGAGAGGAGAGGACAGTGTCTATTTTTTTACTGGAGATGCACTGATGCAGTTGTTTCAGATACTGATATCTGGGCTTAGTGTATTGGCAGATACCAATCCGATACTACTGTTAAATGAATGAACCACATACCTTGCCATCAGTGGTGGCTGGTGGAAAAAAAATCTTGTTGGGGCTGGCCAATAGATTTCCCTGCCTAACCCAGTACATGCATTTGATTTAAAAGTCGGAAAATTACTATGATTCCACAATAAGCATTTAATTAATAAAAAAAAACATTGTTCACAAAGGATTATTTTGGTGTTTTTGTCTTATTAATCCTTTTCACAAACTCATGCCAGAGGGTTTGCATACATTGTACATGTATGTATTACAAAACGAACGTTTACGTCTTGACTTAAATATATATCCTAATTTTTTATTTATATAATGTTTTAAGTACAACAATGACTAGTGCAAAATTAAGTTGTATTTACCGGAGATGAAGTGTAGACTGCAAATTCTGTCGTGGTATGATGGCTCCCACAGTCGATTGGGATGGTCTGCCTGCGTCCTTTTCATTGAAATTATCCATTTCTTTCTTCTTTCTTTGTCCTTTGGTAAACGAAAGAAACATACATCCAACGATTTGGAATGCCTCTGTGTGCAACCGGGAGCACAACAAATCGTAGGCATTGTTTAGATTCCAAAAATAAACTAAAAGTACGCTCTAATTCACCCGTTTTGTCACGGTGGTAAGCGAAAACAGTACTGTTTTTGCCTACCACCGTGACCCGGATGTAGCTCGTGACGTCACACGTGAACTGGTCTATACACCTATCAACTGTGTAGCAAGGTCAAAGGCTCCAGGAGCCCCAAAGCCATTTATTTAGCGATGCTGATTGGCCAAATATTTAAAAATTTTCCCTAGCAACAGCATACGATTGGTTATTTCGCTACACTTGTGGGGCTCCTTGAGTCACAGCCCCACAAGTGTAGAAGAAGAGAAATGATACGTTCTGTTGGTGGAAATGCACTGTTAAATGAGTCAATTGGTAGAGTCAATTAGTAAAAAAGTTTTAATAATTCGTATTACATGTAGCCATGTACTATTAAGTAAAAACTGACATTAATAATACTTTTAAAATCTATATATATTTTGACTTTTCCCCTCCACATCTAGGGAGGGCAGCGCCCCCTATAGGCCAGCCGCCACTGCTTGCCATGTAAGTAAAGGCATCAGGCTAGACATAGTATAAGGTAAGATCACTGTCAAAATAGACTTGTACATAAAAGGATAGTTGTGTCCATATTAGTCAGAAGTTGTGCATAACAAACATTTGTAAACTCATAATTTAAATCGCATTGAAAAGATACAATATACAGTTTAAATAGTTACAACTTCAATAACTTGTATATACAAATTTCAAGTTTAAATTTGTGCTTTATTCTTTATGAACACAAACGGCAGCAGCTGCTTGAGAATACAAATTTTTTCTTTGAGAATACGAATTCACAACAGTGGTCTGACGTCACGGTTTCCAAGGCTGGATAATGGAGCACAGAGTGTGAAGATAGGAGCCGTCTCAGTTGCGGCCGCAGCTTGATTCCAGACAGCGCAAACAGAGCTCACAGTGGTAAGTTAAACACTCCCTTTTCTGCTGCTGTTCTTCAAAAGTACATTTTCAGATCGTTTGAGGCGAGAACATTATACTTTTAAGATTCCCTATGTGGCCTGTTTACAGAGTTTGTGCGTAATTTTAATAAAAAGTCTGACGTTGAGCGTCTGTGCCAACTGGTAGGTTTTTTAAGATTGACAGCCTATTTCCTACTTTTATCTTTAAATAAACTACATTGAGGATGGTATTAAACATGTGATTACGTTGAAATTGTGACTATTTCTCCATCCATCCATCCATCCATCCATCTTCCGCTTATCCGGGGTCAGGTCGCGGTGGTAGCAGCTTCAGTAGGGAGGCTCTCCCCAGCCACTTGGGCCAGCTCCTCCGGGGAAATCCCAAGGTGTTCCCAGTCCAGCCGGGAGACATAGTCCCTCCAGCGTGTCCCGGGTCAGACACACTACGGAGAAAACAAATTTCGGCCGCTTGTATCTGGGATCTCGTTCTTTCGGTCACGACCCATCTTCCATCTTCTTAAGGGCGCTGGAGGTACGCCTGACATTTGCCCCAAAAGTAATTGCTGGCTGTTGTATCCTCCACAATATTTGTATAGACGCAGGGGACCAGCTAGATGTGGAGGACGAGGAGGTTGACCCAGAGGAGGACACTATCCGGCGGCTGAAGACAGGGAGCTGCTCTAGCACTGCATGAAAAGTGAGATTTTCGTCCCCGTAAACTACCGCAGATCTCCCTCATTTTCGGCAGTTAACGACAATTTGCAATCCGCGCTTGTTGCCGTTTTCAGTGCCACAAATTGTCGGAACCGGACTCTGACGTATGTGGAGAGCGATCAGCTGTACTAATGGCCCTAATTAGCATATGAATACAGCGAACCCGCACGGCTGGCCATGTCTGGCTTGAATAACCTACTCAGTATTGGCTGAAACCACTATTTTTAAAAGAGTAAAATCGCTCCTGATTGGCAGCAAAACCACACGTGGCCAGGCCAGGCTTGAACGTTCTTACTGAGTATTGGATGGAACCACTTCTTTCAAACAGGTAAAATCACTCCTGATTGGCTGGCAGATCCCCAATAACTTATTTACATATATATATTTATATATTTATTTATTATATATATATATATATATATATATATATATATTTATTTATATATATATATATATATATATATATATATATATATATATATATATTTATTTATTTATTTATTTATTTATTCATTCATATTATGCTGTATATTCATGTTATCCTATATAGGCTACTACACTATAATTAGGCTACCATCAAGGACATGAATGAATTTATACAGGAAATTAACATTTGCCAGGAAGATGTTTATGCAAAGAAAGA
Organism: Fundulus heteroclitus; assembly: GCF_011125445.2. Classification (NCBI taxonomy): domain Eukaryota; kingdom Metazoa; phylum Chordata; class Actinopteri; order Cyprinodontiformes; family Fundulidae; genus Fundulus; species Fundulus heteroclitus. The sequence continues at coordinate 1,765,619 of NW_023396781.1, read as the reverse complement.
GCTTTATTAAAACAAACACCTATATACAACGCGAGGATCCAAAAATTACAACCCCGTGAACTGTCCGTTTGCCTCCTCGGGATTGTAGGTAACTGCTGGCGGCGTTCTTTCTGAGGCAGGTCCGATGTGCAGACGCCTACTGTGCGTGGCTCTGTACTTCGGCGTCGCCTCTAACCGGGACTGCAGCTTCACACAGAGTTCAGAGAGATCCGGTGTTGTGCGCAATTCTGTTCCCCCGTGAAAATCTGTTTCCCCTGTGTCGGGAATGCGCTTTGCAGCCGTTTTCCTGGCGCTTCTAATTGATTTCTCGGTAAAACAACTCATATAATCATGTCAAGGTTGTAACAGTCAGTTTAATCGGCAGTTTACAAAATTGTAGAATAAAAATAAATAAACTATGTCTTCTTACGCTGTATTGTGTTATTATAAATGGCAAGATAAACGGTCTTTTTCCAACTTTTGTCACTTTAACCTGACAAATAAAAGTAAGCCATAAAACACTATTCCAGCACCTACTGTGTATTTATGATTTTACATTGCTGAAAGAGGAGGATGGGATGGCTGATAGCAGGACACAAACATTATGGCTGTTTCTCAATTCACGAGAATGCGAGCGCGTTCTCGTGAATTGAGAAACAGCCTAAGACTTCCTGAAAACACAAGAGTGTAGACTTCCCAGTACATCCCTTTGTAATATAAAATATGACAGTTTACTGGATTAAGGAAATTTCTAGTATACTACATCCTATCACACAATTTTTTGAGAATTTAGAAACATTTGCTCTTTATTTCCCAAAGTTTTCGGGAGATGTCTGAAAGACCGTTTATTTTTATTTTACAATTTTGTAAACAGCTGCCGATTAAACTGAATGTTACAACCTAGACATGATTATAGGATTTGTTTTACCGAGAAATCAAATAGAAGCGCCAGGAAAACGGCTGCAAAGTGCGCTCCCGACACGGGGGAAACAGAATTGCGCACAACACCGGCCTACGAAATGGCGGCGGCCGTCCAATCCATCCAGAGACAACGCCAACAACGCCATCTTCTTCGCCAGGCTGGAAAACAATTAAACGAGAGTGGTATGAATACAAATCAAACGCAAGTCACAATAACATTAAACAAGGAAGGAGAAGCAGTAAAAACAAGTCACTTACAGATAATGTCGTCTTTATCAACATCGTGTAAATCTAGAATTGCTCCGAGCAAATAGGTCACCGCCTCGCTCCGGTTCATAGCGCCTGCAATTTGTCTCCGAGTTGTGAAGATGGCATACTGCTTCCTGTAAATGAAAATACACTTTAATAAAGCTTGTTCTTTTGCAAGGCTACTAGGCTAATCTTAGATTTGGTTGTAGGCTAGGCTACTTTTAGCTTAGCTAGCAGTCACCGAACATATTCTTACCTAAGCTTGGGATTCTGCACCCGTCTTCTCTTCTTGGAGTTAGTCTCTCCCGCACAGTTGTTCGACTGCAGAGCCGCCAACTTGTCCTCTATTGACAGCAACCTGGAGTTTACCGAATTCTGCAGTTAAATGAACCGCTCATTCATATCGGCACTATTAGCTGACGAGACGGTCCACTTCTTCTTCTTCTTCTTCTTTCGGTTTTTATGGCGGTTGGCAACTAACTTTAATGGTGCATTACCGCCACCAACTGGACTGGAGTGTGGTACTGGAGTCTAACCTTCCCTAATAGGTTGCAAACAAATAAAACAAACACACAAACAAACATAACGAAACAAACCAATCAAAACAAAACAAACAAAAAGATCATACTAAATTATTTTAATTAGTCCTGTATTCCTCAGGAAGCCAGTTACATAGTTTACACTCATTTCCCCTGTGTTTTTTTGCAGAATTTCTTCTAAGTTTAGCCTCATCTGTTCTCCTTGTAATTGTAAGACTAGTCTTTGTCTTTCTTCCTGATATTTATTACAGTGTACAATAACATGCTCTATAGTCTCTGGACTACCACAGAATTCAGTTGCCATCAGCATGCTTCTTCATTATTAACAAAGTTTTATTTTTTTATTGTGTGTCCATACCTCATTCTAGAAAATACATCCTCCTCCTCCTTGCTTCTGTTTGCATTTCTGCTCTTTCCCACTTTATTCTGAATGTTATAGAACTGTCTTCCAGTCTGCCCACCGTCCCATAATGTTTGCCATTTACCCTTAACCGCAGCAACAGACCTTCACAAAATAAAAGCATGTGAGCAACATGCGTTAACGCGCGTTAAAGAAAATATCGCCGTTAATAGTCTGAGTTAACGCGAAATTAACGCGTTAACTTGCCCAGCCCTAATTTATATAATTTATTTATTTATAGATTTTATATTAGGGCTGGACGATATAGAAAAAAAGCTTATTGATAAAAAATGCATATTGATCGATAGATAATTATCAAAAAGATTTAAAACCTGGCTCTTATTGTCACGATTTGTTTTTATGAACCCGGGTAGAGCACACACACACACACACACACACACAGAGAGCTCGTTTTGACAGTTTATTGAAAGTGAGGAGTGCTGGAAGAGAAAAAAAAACAGATTCTGTTGTTGGACTGGAGGAGGTGGTGCTGGAGCTGACGGCCCAGAGAGAGTTCATGGAGACCAGATAACCGCAGCAGGAATCATCGCAGCACAGCAGCAAGTTCCTCAGCACGGCAGAGGGGAAACCAGACCACGGCAGTAGAACTCACAGTATGGCAGAAAGCAAACCTTGAGGCGAAGCAGAGGTGGCAGGGTTCCAGTAGCAAGCATGTAACATACGAGTAGACAGGCAAGGAGTAAGTGTAACATGATAATGGACCGGCACTGGAGTGAAACAGAGGGAGGCTTAAATAGGGAGGCTAGCAGGTGAAATGCGTCTGACTGATTAATTACCAACAGGTGTGGCTGACTGCAAAGGGAGTGAAGGGAAAGCTTAAGTGAGGGGAAAGGAGGAGCTGAAACTAACAAAAATAAAAGTCAAATCATACCTAAAACCCAAACAAAGAGGAAAACTGAAAACTAACATCAAACAGAAAGCTAAGTCAAAACTCAACCCTGAAACTTATAATATTGCTAAATGACATACTTTTAATTAGGGCTGGGCAAGTTAACGCTGGAAAAGTTATTAAATACTGACAAAGAATAAACTAAAGTGACCAGCGCTATTAGCGCTGTTAGAGAAAAACTTGCAGCCCGGAACTTTATATCGCGGATCAAGAGTGGCGAGTGGTTGAAGCCAGGTTTTTCAACTGCAGACAACAGCAGCATGTCCATCACTATGAAGCACGTTACTGCATGCGTGATGTCCTTATGCCGCTTGGAAGCTTTGTCATTTTATCACAAAGAACGGAGCCCTGTTTAGCTGCTATAGGCCTACCTGCTTTGTTTTGGACAAAGTTCTATAAGATTCCTAATAAGACGCGCAGCCGCGGCGGGGCTGACACAGCTCGCGTTGCTGCGGGTGTGAGCGGCTTATGTGATGAAACAAGTTGGTTGCGTTACCAGACTTTGTTTTTACCGGTTCCTTGCAAGTTTTACAAATCACTGGTTTATTTCTGTCAGGCTGGCGAACTAGTAAAACCCCATTTTGGAACAATTTCCCCCGCCGCTCCTTGCTGCGATATATTCACGTGCTCTGTGTTGTGGTTTGAGAGGGCGGCGCTTTGTGACGGCGTGCCTGGGTCCGCGATTACGATTGGTTGGGAGGAAGTGACTGTAGCATCAACTAATATAATAGGCTAAGAGGAAGGAAGGAAAACTGTCTCTATAACCAACTTTTATCGACCCTTTTTCCTCTATTGTGCCACACGTCTTTTGATTGATATATGTTATTAAATTATCGTCCAGCCCTATTTTATTTGCTGCTGTCATCCTTGGGAGACATTTACAATTTATTCCAGCAATTATTGAGTTAATAAAGCAACACGTGTCAGTCTGATAAACACAAAACAAATAAATCAGACTCTTTTTTTTAAAATTACACACCAACTCTTTAAATAGGGAATCTTAAAAGTATAATGTTCTCGCCTCAAAGGATCTGAAAACGTACTTTTGAAGAACAGCAGCAGAAAAGGGAATGTTTAACTTACCACTGTGAGCTCTGTTTGCGCAGTCTGGAATCAAGCTGCGGCTGCTGTGCATTCTGCGAAGTTCAGTCTGAGGAACGCATGCGCCGCTCCTATCTTCGCACTCGATTAACCAGCCTTCAAAACCGTGACGTCAGACCACTGTTGTGAATTTGTATTCTCAAAGAAAAAAATGCATATTCTCAAGCAGCCGCTGCTGTTTGTGTTCATGTGTTTATTTATTAGTTATTGAAGTTGTAACTATTTAAACTGTATGTTGTATCTTTTACATGAGATTTCAATTATTATGAATTTACAAATGTTTGTTATGCACGACTTCTGACTAAGATGCACACGTGTCCTTTTATGTACAAGTCTATTTTGAAAGTGATTTTACCTCATACATAATCATTGTTAAAAAAAGGTGTGCATGATCTTTAGCATGGTGCATATGGAGGTGTTTGTTTTACTTTGTGATGTTGAATTTACTGACTTTATCACTACCCCTCGCAATTTTCACGTTGCAGATATTGCATGTTGCAGTCGAACTCGTTGCAGTCGTACCCACCTGGCAAGTTTGTAATGTTTCCAAAAAGCAGATTTGGCTTGGTCTGGCTCCTGCTCCATGTTGCTCTGTGTTTGCTCATAGCTGCTGTGCGTGGGTGCGTGATGATGTAACCAGTGTTGCAAACATAGAATGGAAGTGACTAGATTACTGTAACTGTATTACTGTGTATATCAATTAAAAAAAAATAAGTGACTTGATTGGAATGCTGGATTGGCGCTATTCATTCGATATCCGATCCAGCTAATTAAGGTGCAGTTCCCCTGGCCTCCCCATTTGCTTCCGCCCTACTCGGCTCCTCCCCACTCGGATTATCTTGGCCTGGTTTAGTGATTCCACCGGCCTAGAAAGTCCTGGAAGTTGGGAAACACCTCTTGGCCCCCCAGCCGCCAGGTCTATAAAGCTTGGAGCTCCACGCTACTCCAGATATTTTGAATTGAGAAAACTTCCTGGATGGGAAGTGAAACATCTTTAGCTTAAGAATACCAGTCCAGTTGAATAGAAGTCCTGACCTGGATCACTGAGAATCTTCACCAATATCATAGAATTAGATTTTTACAACGGAACCTGTTGCATATTTTTATACAGCAGTCTGAGAATGATGGACTCTATAAACCACATTGCTTGGTCTGGTGAAACGATGTGTGTTGTTAGAAAAGTTAAATTTAGTTAAAACTTTTAGCAACTTGATCTCAAATGAGTCTGACTCTGAATAAATTAGAAACTTTGTAACAATTCCACTGAAAGCCACAGGATTTAAAACCCCAAGCTTTGGTTTCCCACGGTAAACCAAAGGCTGGGGTTTGATGCGTTTCCATTTGCAAGGGGACATTTATGTTAAACAGCCCAATCACGTATATGAAAGTTGTGAGGAAAATTGCCGTACCAGTTCAGTCCAGCGAGTGGTGAGAAGAAGGCACCGTAGATTAAACAGGTGGTTTGATCAGCGCAGTGACCATTGTACCAGAGAAAAAAACTTTGTGTGTGTGCAAAATGAGAGAAAGCCTTGTTATATCTGTGGATCTGAATTGCTTGTGGTGGTTGGGGTGCCGTGACGCTGAATCCAACAGCAGGCTCATTGCTGTCTAGGTGTGCTGAATCCCCCCCCCCCTTGCTGCATGTGAACCATTTCTGGGCACCAAACTTGGTGAAAAACTGTTGGATGAGTGTATTTTGATATATTTGATACGTTTCAATGTAAATTTATTCCGGTTATGTTGCATGTGTAGTATATTTTCAATCACGTTTCTTAAACAAATGATAAGTTTATTTTTTGGTTTTACAGATGGTAAAAAAAATGCTTGAATATAGATCCGATTTCTGCCATGTTTTTTTTCCAGTTCTCTCTGTGTGTAGGTAGGAACAGCTTTAGCTCCATGACTCAGATTTCAGATAGCTTTCCTCCCACTACCAGATGCTACTGTTTTCAGTGTGTTATTAATCATAATGAAAGTTTTTTTAAATCATTGAATAACTGCTGATGGGACTGCATGAACTGTGAAGTTGGAATTTTGTAAAACTGGACCAAACTCAATCTATACCTTGCTCCAATTATGGAATCTAATAAGGTGCTTGATTAAAATTAAATCTTGTTGGTGTTTTGGTGATTATCAATTTTTAGGCAGGACTAATATGTCCCAGTCCCACCCTCTCAAACTGTAACTGGGTTTGTAATTTGGTGAACATTTAGATGTCTGAAGCTGATTTGAAATTAGGTTGTCAACGTACTGTGCTTTCAATATTTGAATATTTTTTATTCTTCCATAAACTGCATATTTCTGGGTTTTAAGCTTTGAGATCCAGCTAGGTAATTTAAATGTAGGTCTCTTAAAATAGGGTGGAGGCATTTAGATTACATTTCTTTCCTCTGTTTGACATACTCAGCTCTACTCTGATCAGTTTATTGTAGCTTTAGCTAAAACTGGGATTGATATGAAATTAAATGTCAATTTTATGTCACTCTTATAAAACTAAAAACAATGAATCCAATGACACCACCCATTCAAAAATAGCCTTGAAAGGGAAAGTGGAAATATGTTTGACTTTTATCCTAGAAGGGTAGAGTACCTCCTCCGGGTTGTGGAGGATGTGCTACCCCTAGTGGAGGAGTTCAAGTATCTTGGGGTCTTGTTCACGAATGAGGTGAGGATGGAGTGGGAGATGGACAGGCGGATTGGTGCAGCGTCTGCTGTGAAGCGGGCGCTGTACCGATCTGTTGTGTTGAAGAGAGAGCTGAGCCAAACGGCGAAGCTCTCGATTTACCGATCGATCTACGTTCCTACCCTCATCTATGGTCACGAGCTTTGGGTCATGACCGAAAGAACGAGATCTAGGATACAAGCGGCCGAAATGAATTTTCTCCGTAGTGTGTCTGAGCTCTCCCTTAGAGATAGGGTGAGGAGCTCAGTCATCCAGGTGCGGGACTCAGAGTAGAGCCAGTGCTCCTCCATGTGAGAGAGGAGCCAGTTGAGGTGGCTCGGGCATCTGGTTAGGATGCCTCCTGGACGCCTCCCTGGTGAGGTGTTCCGGGCACGTCCCACCGGGAGAAGACCCAGGGGAAGACCCAGGACACGCTGGAGGGACTATGTCTCTCTGCTGGCCTGGGAACGCCTTGGGATTCTCCTGGAGGAGCTGGCCCGAGTGGCTGGGAAGAGGGACATCTGGGCCTCCCTACTGAAGCTGCTACTCCTGTGACCCGACCCCAGATAAGTGGAAGACGATGGATGGATGGATAATAATTATGCAGCTTGCTTTATGATCATAAAGATACGTTCACATGGAACACAAACAAGGTGAATGGAGTGTTATCCCTATGTAAAGCAGTCTTTCCCATAGGTTGAAAATTCACTTCTTGTGGTGGGCAGTGCAGAGTTGCATGGTGCCAGTCTCGAAATCCGACTTTCCTCATAATGGAAACCTCACATATCAGGCGATACTTATTTACACTGAATAAAGTGTAATCAAAATTTTACCCCACCCTGATCTGGAAGCTTGGGTCGCCCCCCCCCCCCCCCCCCCCAACCAATGGATATTCGGACTTATTTTCAAAATACAAAAAGTGGCAACTGAGCAAACAAGAGCAAGCAGGAAGCAGTGCCATTCCTGTAGGAAACAGTGGAGTAAATGTTCATCCTGGGAGGGTTAGCTACGGCAGCTAGGGGGCACGAGGAACAGAACCACAATAGTCAGCCAAATGAAAGAAACTTAGGTTGCTTGAAGGCAGAAGGGAACACTGCTTTGTTCTGATCCTTGTGGTCCTGAGCTGCTGTAGTCACCTCTCCTAGTATGGATTAGGGTTGTCACGATACTAAAATGTTCAACTCGATACGATACTCTGGAAAATATTTGATACTCAATACCATTTTCGATACCACAAGAATAAAAACAAAGACCCCAAAATTTAACAGAAGTATTTTTATTATTAATTAAATACAAATAAATAAACAATAAGAACAACATTTTGAGGTTGTATGCTGTGCAGATTATTAAGCGAGCTTGATTTTAAAAAATAAAATAAAAAATTTGCTTAAGTGTTCCTTCCTTGGCTATGCTTTACACACATAAGAATGACACTGGCCAAACCAGTTAACAAACAAAAATAAATGCTGTATTCTCAGCAGCTGCACCTGTTACAAAAAAAAGTCTAAAACTGAAAAGTGCACAGAATTATTCAATCACACAGTGTTCAGAAAGTGCATTTTTCTCTATTCTGCACTCTAGATGAGTTTAGGTGCCACTGGTGGTAGCACTGGCCTGAATTTGCTTTGCTGCTTGCAGATTTTTTGCTACAAATACAAGCATGTCAATGTGTTCCTCTGTAAGTGTGTTGTACAGCTCTGGGATTTCACTGTACATAAAGTGATTCCGGGAGGGAAGAACATACCTTGGTTAGTTGCTTAATAAGTTGTTGGAACCCAGGTTTCTCCACAGTGTAAATAAGAAACTGATCCATACATATGTACTCTGCCACAGCTCTGTTTATTTTCATAGCATCATATTTCCGTTGTTGGTCAAACATAGATGGTAGAGTCGGCTGTTTTTGGTGTTTGGACGCAGGTCTACTTCTCTCTGCTTTATTCTGTGTCTTCAAGAGAGAAAATAACACTTTTCAGTCACCAACATTTATGTAAACGTATTAACTCAATGCTTATGTATACTGACACTGTGTCAATTAACGTAATATACGTAACGTAATAATACTACGTGCCTGATTTATTTATTTACGTTGTTTATGATCATTAATGTGACGTTGGCCTTGAATTGCTAGCTGCGTCTAATGGCTAATAATAACACGCCACCATTAATACGGGCCACCGGCCACGATAACGTCAGTAATAGGTAAATTTGAAACAAAAGACACTAACCTGTCGAAATTCAGTGAGAAGGCCAGGGTGTCGGTCCTTCAAATGTTTGGCCAAGTTTGATGTACTGCTAGACTTGGTCGGCATCGCCTTTAAACAGTGTTTGCACACTGGCCTATTAACAGCCTTCGGTTTTCCTTCCAGGTCTGGCTCGAAGACTAAATACATCCAAACAGCACTCTTGCCTCTATCATTTTCCACCAAAACTGGTTGTTTTGGCCCTCCTGCAGCAACACTGGCCATGCCACTGTTATTGTGTGTCACGGTAAGGGGGAGGGTGCCTGCTGCTTTGTTTGTGTGAGGGCAGAGAGAGAGGGCGCAGCTTCAGCAGGTCGGCGTTGCGCGCGAGCAGGGGTGGTATCGTTACTTTTGAAAATGAGTATCGTCTCCGGATACATTTTAGTATCGGTACTTTTTTGAGTATTGATACCTTTGACAACTCTAGTATGGATGTTTACTTCCATCAGTGGTTAGCCTGACGTCAGTGCTTGTGTTAATCAAAGTGTCTGTTTATACTCATTCTTGACTTTTGAGTTAATTGAATGGACACAGCACTAGACTGTGATGCCAGATCTGTTTCCAGCACAAACACAATGTAAAACCAGCCCATGTCTCACAATCTTAGCACAAAGCTCCCCATAAAATGTGCAAACAATCAATCAATCAATCAAATGGAGGTTCTGGGTTCAACTCCCATAGTCTCTAAAAGTAGAATGGGAGGCAGATATTTTAGTTATCAGGCTCCTATATATGTGTATATATATATATATGTATATATATGTATACATATATATATATATATATATATATATATATATATGTATATGTATGTATGTGTATATATATATGTATATGTATATATGTATATACGTATATATATACGTATATATATATGTGTATATATACGTATATATATGTACGTGTATATATACATGTATATATACATGTGTGTATATATATATATGTATATATATATATATGTATATATATGTGTATATATATATAAATATATATACGTATATATATACGTATATATACGTATATATATATAAATATATATACGTATATATATACGTATATATATACGTATATATATACGTGTATATATACGTATATATATACGTGTATATATACATGTGTATATATATACGTGTATATATACATGTGTATATATATATGTATGTATATATACATGTGTATATATATATGTATGTATATATACATGTGTATATATATATGTATGTATATATACATGTGTATATATATATGTATGTATATATACATGTGTATATATATGTATGTATATATATGTGTATATATATGTATGTATATATATATGTATATATATGTATGTATATATATGTATATGTATGTCTGTATATGTTATATTATGTCTGTCTGTATATGTCTTTATGTATGTTTATGTTATGTCATATAGTATGTAATGTATGTATTGTCTGTTGTCTATGTATCTCTCTGTATTCCTGTTCTATATTGTCTGTTATATCTCTGTCTCCTGTCTCTATGTCTTGTCTGTTTATGTCCTCTCCCTCTATGTCTTGTTTCCATTTTTTTTATCTAGCGCCAAATAATGAAACAGTCATCTCCAGGCCACTTTATCAAAGTCAATTCATCATATTATACAGATTGGGTCAGATTATACAGATTGGTCAAAAATGTCCTATATAAGGAAACCAGTTGATTGCATCAAAGTCCCGACAAGCAGCATTCACTCCTGGGGAAGCGTAGAGCCACAGGAAGAGTAATCTGCATTGTACATGGCTTTGCTGCAATCCCTCATACTGAGCAAGCATGAAGCGACAGTGGGAAGAAAAACCACCCATTAACGGGAAGGAAAAACCTCCGGCAGAACCGGGCTCAGTATGAACGGTCATCTGCCTCGACCGACTGGGGTTACAGAAAACAGAACAGAGACACAACAAGAGAAACAAAAAAGCACAGAAGCACACATTGATCTAGTAATCTGTTCTACATTAGATGGTAGTAGCGGGTGAGCCGTCTTGTCTGGATGATGTCACAGTTAACAGAACGCCAGACCAGGTGTACCTACTATGAAGAAAAAGAGAGAGAGCAAAAAGTTAAAAGCTGAAATGACGACAGTCATTTCAATGTAATACAATGCAAAACTGGAGAACAGTAGACTGAAGAACAGTAGAAATCAGTAGAGTGAGAAAATTAGACCCTGATGTCCTCCAGCAGCCTAGGCCTATCACAGCACAACTATAGAGATAGCTCAGGGTATGAGCCACTCTAACTATAAGCTTTGTCAAAAAGGAAAGTTTTAACATTAGTCTTAAAAATAGATAGGGTGTCTGCCTCACGGACCAAAACTGGGAGTTGGTTCCACAGGAGAGGAGCCTGATAGCTAAAGGATCTGCCTCCCATTCTACTTTTAGAGACTCTAGGAACCACCAGCAGACCTGCAGTCTGAGAGCGAAGTGCTCTGTTAGGAACATACGGGGTAATCAGAGCTCTGATATATGATGGAGCTTGATTATTAAGGGCTTTATACGTTAGAAGGAGAATTTTAAATTCTATTCTTGATTTAACAGGAAGCCAATGAAGGGAAGCTAAAATTGGAGACATATGATCCCTCTTGTTGATTTTCATCAGAACTCTTGCCGCAGCATTTTGAATCAGCTGAAGACTTCGAACTGCATTTTGTGGACTTCCTGATAGTAAAGAATTACAATAGTCCAGCCTTGAAGTAACAAATGCATGGACTAGTTTTTCAGCATCACTCCTGGACAGAATGTTTCTAATTTTGGCGATATTCCGGAGGTGAAAAAAGGAAACTCTGGAAACCTGTTTAATATGGGATTTAAATGACATGTCTTGGTCGAAAACAACACCAAGATTTTTAACTTTATTACCAGAGGCCAAGTTAATGCCGTCCAGATTAAGGGATTGATTAAGAACTTTATTTTTTGAAGACTCTGGCCCAAAGATTACAACTTCTGTCTTGTCAGAATTTAAATGCAGGAAATTTAAAGTCATCCAGCTTTTGATGTCATCAAGACATGACTGCAGTCGAAGTAACTGATTGGATTCATCAGGATTTATGGATAAATATAGCTGAGTGTCATCAGCATAACAGTGGAAATGAATCCCATGCTGTCTGATAATTTTGCCAATCGGAAGCATATATATAGTAAATAGAATTGGTCCAAGGACTGAACCCTGTGGTACTCCACAAGTGACCCTAGAGTTTGAGGAAGATTTATTATTAACATGAACAAACTGGCAATCTGTCCGACAGA